>NC_056726.1:1743729252-1744029252 GCF_019279795.1 Protopterus annectens | reverse complement strand
ACACTACCACTCCCCACTTGTTTTGTGGGCCTCACCAAACACTTCATTCACAATTAAGTTTGCTTGGCACTCCACAGACACCAAGAGTTTGTTCCATTGAGCCACCCAGGTTTGAGATTTAGAGGAGGGAGGTCCCATCAAGCAAGAATGAAGGCATCAGACAAGAATGAAGACAAGATTGTACCTTTAATAGAAGTTATGTACCCATCCATGTTTCATGTCTTCTTCTTCTCCTCTTCCTTCCTTCTCCCCTGCTCCCCTTGTATAAGAAAACTATTATGCTATATATAAGAAAGACCAGACCATTTAGACCTGGTCCTTTTCCTTTTCCATCTGTAAGTTTCTTCTTCCTTTTGGAAGTATGTTCTTGCCAACAAACGATGTCAACAAAAGCGAGATACTGCCTGCTTACATCATGGGGGCTGCCTCGCTGGTAAAAAAAGGTAAGGGTTCGAAAGGAAAGCAGCAGCGGGGAGAGCCGCGAGGATCGGCTCCGAACCCATCAAGCAAGAAAGAAGGTGAGAGAAGACAACTAACATGGAACGTTATGGTAGGTACATAACTTCTTATTTCTTCCACCTTGGCCATCAGAGCTGTTAATTATCAAACCCACATGGCTAAATGTGTTGTAGATTCATTGTCTAAGGCTACTACCCTAATGTCTGAGGTAGCAGATTCTCCTATGAAGTCTCCGCTAACTGCCCTGCTCTCTACCGTCTCTCAGATGACCAGGGATTCAAGCAAGTGCAGCTGTGATGCTGTAGAAGCATTATCTAAGTCTGCCGCATCTGTCTTTGTCCTCAGGAGGTATTCCTGGTTGAGACTACAGCCTCTATCCTTGGATGTACAGACTAAATTGCTTGATGCACCTCTGGATAATAAAGCGCTCTCTGGCATTTCTTCAGCTGAGCTCCTTAAATCCCTCCAAGGAAAGGGCAAAGATCTGCATAGTCTGAAACATTTGGTCATCTCACCCACTAGATACTACAGGAACTACCAACAAAAGAGTAGTTTTGTAAGGAGGCAGTCCGTCCACTCTACTGTAGCCCACTCTAAGGGATGGAGGCACTCTGGGAAACTACCCCTAGCCCCTCCTCCACCTCAGCTCCTACTTCCTTTTGAAGATAGCATGACCCTGACAGAGCTCCTCCACTGTGACGCAAATTCCCTACCCAGATCCACCCACCCCCTACCCCCGTCCCTCCATCTAACCCTATCCCTTCCTCCTGGCAGAAAATCAATTCAGAGAATTGGGTCCTTTCTATCGTAAAAAGGTTACTTCATGACTTGGTGGGCAGTTCTGCCCTTCCAGGGGATGCCTCAACTGCCATAAAATTAGCTCCACCTTTTTCCAGCAATTCTGGATCAGCTCCTATCCCAGGGAACATGTCCCTCGGGATCAAACAACCAAGAACTTTTATTCCAGAATGTTACTGGTCTCAAGAAAAGATGGTGCTTGGAGACCAATTCTCAACTTATCCCTACTCAGTCAATATCTCAAGGTGCCTACCTTAAAGATGCTCACCTTACAGCATCTCTTACCTCTTATCCCTCACCAAGACTTTATGGCATCCCTGGATCTGAAGGATGCTTACCTTCACATCCCCATTCACCTTGGCCACAGGAAATTCCTGTGTCTCAGTAGGTTCCTGACATTTTCATTTTTCTGTATTGCCATTTGGAGAGACTACAGCGCCAGGAGTATTCACAAAGTGTGTAGCCCCGGTTATCACCCATTGCAGAATGCAGGGCATTCAAATTTACAGATACCTAGACAACCTCCTAATCCTGCACCAGGGCTCTCACTCCCTGTCCCATCATTTAGACATGGTGGCCAGGATCTTGGATGACCTAGGTTTCACAATGAATCTGCAAAAATCCTAAGTGACACTAAGTCAAGACCTGGTCGTCTTGGGGTGCAGAATAAGGATGGACATAATGTCAGCCTTTATCCCCTGCCAGAAGGTGGAAACACTCACCCACTACTTCCTTTCTCTCCTTCCTGCCCCAGTAATCTCAGCCAGGGAGATTCTGAGGGTCGTGGGCCACATGGCCTCCTTGATTCCCATGCTTCCCTTGTCCAGGCTGCATATGAGGAAAATCAAGTGGATCTTGAGGAATTTGTGAAGCCAACACACACATTCTCTGGATGTTACACTCCTCTTCTCCCATGCCTGACAAAGGAGCTGACATGGTGAATCTCCAACATTACCCTCAGTCAAGGGGTACCCCTGCAGATCCCTTCATCCACTCAACACCTCTACACAGATGCATCAGATCTGGGTTGGGGGGCATCCTGTGCAGCAACAACAGTCGGAACAAAGTCCAGGAAGAGTGGTCCACCCAGAGAAAAAGGGACACATCAACATAAAAGAACTGAGGGCCCTTGTCACTGCATGCCTTCCAAGAGATTCTGCTGCCAGGAACCTTAAAGGTTATCACAGACAATATGACTGTTCTGTGGTATATCAACAGGCAGAGAGGGAGAAGGTCTTATCCACTCTTGCAGTTCAAATTTGGTCCCTAGTGACAAACCTTCACATTCACCTGCAAGCTGTATACATTCCTTCAGCAGAGAATGTGATGGCAGACACACACACAGCAGAACATTGGCACCCTCTCACGAATGGATGCTTCACAGGGAAGTGTTTTTGGATCTTATTCACAGGTGGGGTATTCCACAGGCAGATCTGGTTGCCTCCTCCCAGAACAGACAAATGCCTTTCTTTTGCACGAGAACCACACATCCGCAAGCTTTGAATGTGGACACCTTCTATTTTTCATGTAAGTGGATGTTCTTTTTTGCCTTCCCCCTTCATAATGATTCAAAAAGTACTTCTGAAGGTTGAGGGTAAGCCAGAAATCCTGCTGTTGACGCTCTTTTGGCCAAGACAGCATTGGTTTCCCCTACTATTTGTTATTAGTCAAGGGCAATCACCACAGGTTACCTCACTGATTCGACCTTCTCACACAAGACAGGGGATCCCTCATACACCCACAGGTGCTCAACATCAAACTGACCTTATGGGTGATAGAATTTTGATCCCCTTTAGACACCTGTATTCAGAGGACGTACTCCATGACCTGCAGGGGGCCAGGAAGCCTAGTACCAGGAGAAATTACTTATCTAAATGGAAAAGATTCACCAGGTGGTGTCTCAAGAACAAACAAGAACCCGTTACTTGCTCCAGTACCTATGGTTCTTTCTTGTGTGAGCTGCTACATTCTGGACGAACGTATTCTTCTGTAAAAGTGCATTTGTCAGCCATCTCCACTTGTCTCCCTTTACTACCCCCATTGGCATCCAGGCTAGACTTAAAACTCTTTTTAACAGGGGTTCTCTATATCAGACCTCCTCATAAGCCTGTTCCTCCATCCTGGGATGTAAATTTTGTGCAGGAAGAACTCTCATTACCTCCATTTGAACCAGCCCATTCAACATCTGTTAAGTTATGTACTTGGAAAACAGTATTGTTGGTGGCTGTTACTTCTGCCAGGAGGGTCTTCGAAATCCAAGCCCTTATAGCCACTCCTCCATACCTTATCTTCCACAGAGATAGGGTCTCCCTCAGGACCAGTCCTTCCTTCATGCCTAAAGTGTGTAATGAGCTCTCCTTGAATCAAACCATTGGTCTACCTGTTTTTTCCCATCATCCTCAGAAAGGACTTTGCATTCCCCTGGATGTTCATAGACAGCTGAGATATTATCTGGACCAGACCATGTCCACTAGAAAGTCTGACCATCTTTTTGTCTCATTTCACTCTAGAGCCCTGGGCCAAGGCAGTGTCAAAACAGACCATTGCCTCATGGATTTCTAAGGCTATCTCATTTTGGTATTCCTTTCACAGAAATGAATTGAATTCCAATGTGAAAGCTCATGCTACCAGAGCAGCTGACTATTCAGCAGCCTTTTTCAGGGACATTTACTATGCTTCCATTCTTTAAGCAGCCACGTGGTCTTCTGTACATACCTTCACCAAACATTACAAGCTAGACTTGATTTCTAGAGCAAGGATTGGGTTTGCCAGGTCAGTTTTGTAGGGTCTCATCGACTGTCTCCCAACCTTCCTCCCAGACTCCTACCTAAAGCTTTGGTACTCTCCCCACTGTTATGAATACTACAACATAAGAATAGAAGGACTTAAAATAGTTGTGTAACAACTTGCCATAACCATAGATGTCCTTCTCTTCCATGTTGCAGCATTCAATCCCCCTTGCCTCTACCCCCTGTGTATTTGCTTTCTTTAAAAGGGTATTAACAGCTGCTGTATAGTTCTACAGCTTAAATATTTCCTTGACTGGTGATATGTGTATTCTGCGGTATGCATCAGCCAGTTCTGAGTTGGGTACATGCAAATGTCACATATATAGCCGACGTAGGTTTATGGGTCTGACATGCAATGTCCCACGTACCCCTTATCCAAAGATTGTGGTGTACTGGCTGTACAGTGCTGCAGGCAGCAACCTCCCTACTGTTATGAATACTGCAACATGGAAGCGAAGGACATCTATGGCTGTATTAAGGATCTTGCACAACTATTCTTTATTAGCAAATCTAGATGAAAATTTATAGACACAAGGTAATAATAATATGATTGTTATGCTTCATGACCAATTATAAAGGTTATCCCTTTAGTGCTGATTTCAGTTAGTCTTCAGAAAATAGCCAAAATGCTTAATAGGCTGTACAGTAAAAAAATAGATTAAACAGTACTAGGTTTAAAGATTTACATACATGAACAATAAGAGAGAGCCATCATCTTACACTAAGGCACCAGTTCCTAAGGAAATAAAACACAGACAATTTTACAATTACAGCATGCGGAGATAGAGAGGAAAAATAGGCGAGGTTAAGTTTGTACTTTTAAATAAAGATTCACAAAGACAGGTTAAGAATGTGTATGGCATTTTCTAACCAGCTTTAAATGCCACAAAATTAAGACACTCGTTTTCAGAATAATGTACAGGTTTTGAATATATCACTCTGTGGTGGTGCGGCGGTAGCATTGTCGCCTCACAGTAAGACGTTGTCCTGTTCGATTCTCAGCTAGAGCGTCTTCTGTGTGGAGAAATGCACAAATGGGTGTACCTTCGTTGAAGGTTGTGATTCAGGGCTGGCAACTCTGCATGTAAAAATCTACTGCCAATCATTAGCAGACCGGAGTTTTGCTGTGGCAACCCCTAACCGTGAAAAAGCCGAAAGACGCAACATCATCAGAATTTAGACTTGGACTCTAAATACTATGAATCTAGGTAATATGAACATTTTATCATAAAGTTAACAGACTTCAAGCGTAGTTGGCAAAATTAAAATTGCAAGTTTATTCACCAGATGAAGAAAAACAATTGCCTAGTTATAATTAAATCGTAAAGTTAAGAGACTTCAATCCGATCAGGTCATAAATGCTCAAGTGGCACTTAGTGATCAAAATAAAAATTGCAAGTTTATTTACCAAATTTTATTTTCAGATTTTGTCGGGTAGCATAAAGCTGTATACAACAGTTAGCTATACAAATGTAAGGTAACTACAGAAGTAGGTCCCAGTAGACTTTCATCAGGGACCTTGGGCAACTATTAGATTAGGCACTTCCATTTTAAAGTAGTTATTGCACATTAGGCTAAAATGTAAAATAGGCCTAGAAATGTAGTGTCAGAATTGCTTCATTTGTGCATACATTTTAGAAAAGACAGTTAAGCAGAAAGAAGGAATAACCTTGCTGGTCAAGCATGAGAAGTAACCGTTCCCAAGCGAAGGCTACACACTGTTCTTTTTCTGTTCTCTTTCTCAAGGAAAAAAAATCAAAGGAATGTTCAACAGGACAGCTAGGCACCTGCAAGACTGCAAAACAAGACAAGGCCTGAGAACCAAGGCTAAGGAGGCATGTAAAGCATTATAGAGTTTCGGTATTATTAAAATATACTTGAGATACAGTTAGGGAAGTCATTCGGTCAGTTCGACCTGACCTACAGAAAAGGTTAAATATCCAACATTTTAGAAAGGAAGCTGCAATACAGACACTCAAGCCTGAGTACAGAAGGACAGGTCAAACAGACTGTTTCAGTTTACATTATTCAGGACAATCAGAATATACATCCAGAAACTTTGAATGTATTTAGCAGCAGTGTTCTTACTAACCAGTATCCCAGCATTTCTACAGACTGTTATTGTTTATCAGCACTGTTAATAAAGACAGTATTCGAATATTGTGAGCATCTAATAAAGTCATATTAAATGAAGTAGTGTTTGGAGTATTCATTCTGACAAGTAACAAAACTTGGTCCATAAAGTAGAGACTGGCAACCAGTCCAGCACGAGCTTGGATAATTGAGACTTTCATTCCAGTCTCGTTTTGGTTGTTTCCAGTTAATTCCAGTATAGTACAGTGTCATCAGTTCTTTCAACCGATTCCTCCAGTTTTTTCAGCTTTGGAGAATGTGTTACTGCCTGCAAGTTTCCTGATTCTTAGCCTGGTACCTTAAAAAGGCAGAAAGGATATATAAAGTTTCTCACACTCAAGTTTTTATACACTATTCCTAAACCTGATCAAACAGCTGTAGCTTTAGTTAGTTGTATTGCTCCTAATCATTAGTTAATTCCAGTCCTACTTTTTCTGATGAGGATGGATTTAGGAAGATTATTGATAAGTATCTGAAAAAAATGTATATGCTTCTGTAACTTTTATTTTCAGAATTATGAATTGCCATGCTCATGTGTTAATGTTTGTTTTAACTAATTTTACACAACTATGTTTCCAATCAGGCATTATAATCCAATGACCAAAACTCTTTTGTGTCCACAAACCTATCAAATCTGCTGGGCATGGTCTATAATACCATGTTGCTAAGGCCAGAAATTCCTTACCTGTATCCATTAGGGCAGTACCCTCCCTCCAGTCCTCTAAAACCATTCTGAAGGACTTCCTAGCCAAAGCCTGGCTCTGGTCTTGCCCACCCCCTGGATAAACTGTATCCCTGAATATGAGCAAGTAATTATTCATACCTTCATCTCCTTTACTCTCCCTTCTTCAATCACTTCAATTGTTTTTTCTCCCCTAACTGCCTTTCTAAATATGCCATAGCCCTGTTTTTCTCTCACTTCACATTGCAGTTTATTTGTATTATACTAACTTGCCTTTAATTTCTCTACAAGCTGGTTACAATTTCTCTAAATAATAAATTGTCATACAAGTTGTATCTGTTCTTAACCAATATTTCAACACTGTCTAACTTGTATTTATTTAAACTGTAGATGTTTTTGAATTATTTTTAAAGATTGTAAAATTATTGCTTTTAAAATGTTTTTGCAATACTCTGGAGCTTTTCTCCTTGGGCCACCTCTGAAAATGGGCACCTACCTAGTCAGATTTTCCATGTATTCAACTGTCACTAAATAAATTGTGAAAGTGTAAGGAATGGTTTGCCTGCAGTTTATTCCTGTGAGGATTAATCTGATGTCCTTCAAGGATGCATCTGCAGTCATAACATATGGGTTGTCCTGCCTCAGGCAGCCATTTGGTCGGCCGATTCCAAAGTCTGGGTCTGGCCTCGGCTGATGTGGCACTTTCCCCGACGTCAGAGCGTCTGGGGTATAAAAGCATCAGCCGACACCATTTTCCTCAGTCTTTCTTGCCGCGGTGCCCGAAGCAGAAGCTGTTCGCAAGTGCCGGTCGGTCAGATCCAGAGATTTCAGCTACCGAAGACTTCGAAAAAAGCCAAGTACCCCGTTGGGGACTCTTTCTTGCCTCAGCCGATGTCAGACAAAGTAAATAATTGTTTAACTTGTGGGAAACAAATACCTCATAAGGATTTCCATTCTTACTGCCTTCCTTGCTTAGGCCCAGACCACGACGTATCGGCCTGTTTAGCCTGTGCCTCCTTCAACCGACGAACTCTTAGACGTCGGTCGGAGTTTGCAGAGGAATTTTTTGGAGCCGCATTTGCTTATAAAATGCCGTTGGAGACTCCGACTTTGCATATGGTCAAAAAACGCAAGGAAAAGGACCGACACTCGTGGCCTGCGGTTTCGGCTGAAACCACGGCTAGGCCTACCGTGAGTGTCTCGGTTTCGGCCGAAACCGAGTCCTCGGAGATTCCTTCTTCCGAAACCATACTTCCGACCGCCGAGGCCCGAGAGGCCCCGGCTGAGTCGGCTTCTGAACTACCTACCGAAGCCAGTGGTCAGGATTTGTCTGACACCATACCTTTGGACATTTCTACTCATGCACGTGGGGCTGCTAGGCCCCCAGCTTCTATGTCCATTAAGGCCTTTTCTAGGGCTAAAGCTGACAAACTTTCAAAAGCTTTGCCTGCCAAATCTACACCCCAGAGGCCTTCCTCTAGTTCACAGATCCTCAGCCTTGCTGAGGACCTTATCTCCTTAATTAGGGGTTCACAACCTCACCCAGACAGGGCCTCTCAACCTCCTCCAGACAAAAGGCCCAGGACTGACCCCCCTGAACCCCTCTCCTCAGATGATTCCACGGATGGATCTGAGTTGTCAGACCACCAGGAAGGGCCTTACTCGCTTTATGAGGATTCAGATGCAGAGGAATCTATCCCTTCGGCCTCCCCTCCTGAGGAGTTTTCCTTTGGGGAGACTTTACACTCCATGAGAGAGCACTTTCAATGGCAGGGTCAGGATTTCTCTGATTCTAGAAAAAGATTAAGGACCTTTTTGCATTTGCCTCAGCATAGGCCCTTAGCTATACCTCCTGTTCTAAATGTAATTGATGATGTGTACAATGATGTCAGTACAGCCCCTGATGCTCTTCCTCCGGCCCCTGCCAAACCTGACAGATATTACAGGGTCCCGGATTCTCATTTCCATCTGTATAAAGCCCATTCTGCAGACCCAGAAACTATTTCTCAGGGCCCTAAAGGGGTTGCAGCCGCTACTGCCAAAAATCGCCTACCCTCTGATAGAGAGTCTAGAGCTTTAGAGAGATGGGGTAAGAAGGTGTATACATCTGCAACTCTTTCTGTCAGGGCATTAAACTGTCAATTCCATATGATACAGTACCAAGAGTATTTGTTAGATGAACTGAATAAGAAACTTTCTTCTCCTGAACCCCTAGACCGTAAATCCCTTCAGGATTTGGTACATAACTCTCAACAGGTTAGTAATCATTTCTTAAAATGTGGCTATGATGCACTGGAGGCTTCATTTAGATCAGCTATGACTGGGGCAGTTATTCGTAGGCATGCCTGGCTGAAGGAGCAATCTTTGCCAGGCCATGTCAAAGCTAAACTCCTCGATGCTCCAATGGAGAAACAAAATTTATTTGGCTCCCCTGCTCAGGAGATTCTAAAAAAGGTTGAAGAAAAAGCAAAATCTGTGCAAACAGTAAAGATTTCCTGCAAGTTCAACCACCGAGATTCAGCAGAAACTGGCCTACAAAGAATTGGTCCTTTCCAGACTCGGATAGAGCCCAGAGAGGCAGGAACAGGCGCCCTAGAGGCAGAGGTCAATCGAAGGGCTCCTACAGAGGCCGTCAGTGGCAGCCTGCCAACCAGAGGAGTAGTGCAACAGCTACAACAACCACTACTACAGGACAGACTCAATGACTTGACTCTGATTCCGCCTACCAGGGATCAACTGGAAGCACCCTTGGGCGGAAAGCTGGCTTTATTCTCAAAAAACTGGCATTATATTACAAAGGATACATGGGCATTGCAAATAATAGACAAAGGATACAGGTTTCACTTCCACACTTTGCCAAAAAGAAGCGGAATGCCAAACCTTCCACCAAATCAGAAGGCAGAGGCTTTAAAACAAATCAGCAATTTACTTCAGATGAAAGCTATAGAAAAGGTACCATGCTCAGAACAAGGCCAAGGATTTTACTCCAGATTATTCCTTGTACCAAGAAAAGAAAATCAATGGAGGCCTATTCTCGACCTGTCCGCTCTCAACACTTATCTCATTGTGCCAAAATTCAAAATGCTGACCCTACAGCAACTTCTTCCCATGTTGGGCAAGGAGTCTTGGCTGGTGACTCTAGATCTCAAGGAGGCATACCTGCACGTCCCTATCCGACCAAGTTGCAGAAGACACCTCAGATTTCTTGTAGGATTAGAGCATTATCAATTCTCAGCATTGCCCTTTGGCTTATCTACTGCGCCCAGAGTATTCATGAAATGCCTGGCATCAGTAGTTGCACATTGCAGACTACAGGGAATTCAAATTTATCCATACCTGGACGACTGCCTGATACAAGCGGACAACAAGAAGAAATTGTTAAAGGACTTGGCCTATGCCATACACCTGTTACAGGCCTTGGGATACACAGTCAACATCCAAAAGTCAAGACTAGTACCATCCCAAAGGATCACCTTTTTGGGTGCAGATCTGGACACAAACACCCAAATGGCCTTTCTCACAGAAGAAAAGCGAAAACAACTTCCAGATTACTTCATGATTTTGACAAGACAAACTCAGCTTACTGCAAGGAAAATCCTGCAGGCCCTGGGTTACATGGCATCCTGCATAATTCTAATCCCACATGCCAGGCTATATATGAGGAAATTGCAATGGTACCTAAG
Source organism: Protopterus annectens (assembly GCF_019279795.1). Lineage (NCBI taxonomy): Eukaryota > Metazoa > Chordata > Ceratodontiformes > Protopteridae > Protopterus > Protopterus annectens. The sequence goes on along the minus strand of NC_056726.1, from coordinate 1,744,018,708 downwards.
GAGTGTATGGTCTCAACACAGTCACAGTTTAGAAAGCATGATATCAATCATTCCATGCCTTCAAAAGGAATTCCTGTGGTGGGCTCAGGCCTGCCAGTCCAACAGAGGGTTGCCTTTCAACAAACCAAAAACAAGGCAAACCATCACCACAGACGCCTTGGACCGAGGATGGGGAGCACACATGGAGGACAAATGCATCCAAGGCCTATGGCCTCAAGGACAGCTAAGCATGCACATAAACCAAAAGGAAATGCTGGCAGTGAGGCATGCAATCGAGGCATTCAAACCCTTCCTCCAACAAGGACATCTGTTAATAAGGACAGACAACACCACGGTCATGTGGTACATAAACAAACAGGGGGGCACACATTCTTACCCGCTATGCCGGATGGCTATGAATCTGTGGGATCTATGCCTGAATCTCAATATCCAACTACAGGCCCAATTCGTGCCAGGGAAAGAAAATGCACTGGCGGACAGCCTAAGCAGAACTACTACGGATGCACACAAATGGATGCTGCACCCAGACATCTTCAAGCTCATAACAAAGACATGGGGAATGCCGGAGATAGATCTGTTCGCCTCCCCACTCAACCATCAACTGAAGACATTCTGCTCAAGGACATACCACCCACAAGCTTGGAGGGTGGACTCTCTCTCTTTCAGCTGGAAAGCCCTAACAGTATATGCCTTCCCACCTCTCCCATTGATGCACAAGGTTCTACTGAAAATCAGGGAGGAACAGCCAAAAGTGATACTGATAGCTCCGGACTGGCCAAGGCAACACTGGTATCCACTATTGAGAAGCATGTCTCAGGCAAAATCATGGCCTCTCCCCTATGGCCTCTTCTTCTAACGCAGAACAATTTCAAGACCCTGCATCCCAACTTGAAAACATTGCAGCTTATTGCCTGGAAAATTCCTTAAATCCCAATCAAACTGTTTTATCTCAGAGGGTGAAGGACATTATCCTGGAGGCTCGCAGGCCTTCCACAAGGAAGACATACTCAGCTAAATGGAAGAGATTTCTCATTTGGAGCACATCAAAGGGCACAGATGTCACAGTGGCAAACCTAGCACATATCCTAGAATATTTGGCCGAATTGTTCCACAAAGGCCTGTCCTATTCTTCCATTAAGATTCATGCTTCAGCAATTTCAGCAGAATACAATGTGGATCCACCTATCTTCTCACACCCTCTCCTCAGAAAATTTCTAAGAGGGATCAAAAATGTTAAGCCTCCAATAAGACCCCCTGTACCTGCCTGGGATCTCAACTTTGTGCTGGAAAAACTGACACTACCTCCTTTTGAACCAGCAGCATCAGCGGATCTACAGTTTCTATCTTGGAAAACTGCATTCCTTCTGGCAATCACTTCAGCAAGAAGAGTATCTGAGTTACAAGCATTAATGGTAGTGCAGCCTTTTCTTATTTTCCACCAGGACAGAGTGTCACTAAGAACCAATCCTACTTTTATGCCAAAGGTGGTATCTAGGGTATCCTTGAACCAAGCTATTCACTTGCCTACGTTCTTCCCAAATCCACAGAATAAAGGGGAAAAACTTTTGCACACCCTGGATATACACAGACAACTACGCTACTACTTGGACAGAACAAAAACTAGCAGAAAATCTGACCAACTGTTTGTAGCATATGCAACTGGGGTGCAAGGAAGAGCAATTTCCAAACAGACAATATCAAAATGGATAGGAAATTGCATTCGCTTTTGCTACTCCTTTCATGGAAAGACAGTTCCTGAAAATATCAGGCCTCACTCCACAAGGGCCACAGCCACCACTACAGCCTTCCTACGGGGGGTGGCTACCAAGGACATTTTAGAAGCTGTTACTTGGACCTAAGTGCATACATTTGCCAAGCATTACAATCTACCTTTATACTCTAGATCCAGAGCAGGGTTTGCAACTGCAGTCCTGCAGGGGATCTTAACTACACCATCCTTTTCTTAGTACCTCCACCCCAGATTGGCTATGGTATTCTACCCATATGTTATGACTGCAGATGCATCCTTGAAGGACATAGTACAGTTTTGTACCTACCATAAATGTAGATGTCCGATAGGTATGCATCTGCAGTCAGGATTACCCTCCCTCCTTCCCCTCTGTGGTATTCCTAGGCTGCTTACCCCTCTTTTAGCTAGCTGGGGGAATCTATTATGGTGTATTTGTTTGTTTATCCATGTATATAATTTGCAAATGTTTGGAACTTTTCAGCATTTATCCAGATTTAGCCTTCTAGAGGGCACCTGGCATCTGGGGCAAGAAAAACTGAGGAAAATGGCGTTGGCTGATGCTTTTATACCCCAGACGCTCTGACGTCGGGGAAAGTGCGACATCAGCCGAGGCCAGACCCAGACTTTGGAATCTGGCCGACCGAAGGGCTGCCTGAGGCAGGACAAACCCATATGTTATGACTGCAGATGCATACCTATCGGACATCTACATTTATGGTAGGTACAAAACTGTACTTTTTTGATAATTTCTTTTGTTGTACAAGTTACAATTCATTGTTTACAGTGTGTGTGTGTGTATGTATGATTCTGTTGAATCTTTTTCAGTGGTATTGGCCACTGGTGTTGTGTAGAGGTGGTTTTCCTGGCTGCGTTCTCAGAATCTCCCCCCAGATGAGGATAAAAATGAGATTTTAAATTCTTCTTTTGATAGTTAGTTTTTGGCCCTTGTGCTGCGGAGGTGATCAAAAAGTGTGGTGAGAGGAGCAAGTTGATACAGGGAATCTTTTAAGATCTTTTCTTTTTCAGATTTTCTAAGGGATTCAGTAAGCCCTCAGCCAGTTTTGGCAAAAATAAACAATCTTAAAAAATGTAGATAGAAGTTAATGTAGAAATGTCAAAGGGGTTCCAAAATTGATTCAAGACCCCCGCAATGTACCTGGTTGTTGCCCCCCCCCACCCACCCTGGCAGCCCATTTTCCCATCCAGAAAGTCTGAGTCTCCACTTTTCCCTTTCTCAGCAGATAGTTTCAGACAAATGGGTTATGAAGATCATTCATCAACATTACAGACTGCAATGGGAGGAAATTCCTCCTTTCCATGGAGTAATCCATCATGCATCAGACCAGAATCTCTTATTTCCACCTGTCCTTCACATGTCCCAGAGAAGTCATACAACCAGTTCCTCCTTCCCAGGTGGAAAAGTTTTTTCTTCAAGTATGTTTTTAGTGTCAGTGGAAGAAAATGCTTGGAAAATTTTTCTGCATCTTTCTTTCCTAAATCTGTTTACAATAGTGCCCATATTCAATGTGCTGCTGCTTCACAACCTTTTGCCTGTTCTTCCATAGTCAATTTTCATAGTAACTAGTTTTAAAATATGCTTATATACCTATCATCCAGACTTCAGGCGTTTAAGGATTTGTCTGTCTGGATCACATTATCAGTTCTCTAACGTATTTATTTATTTTTTTAAATTTCTCTCTTTTGGATTTCTGATATGATGGGGATAGAACCCCATTCCTAAGTCAAAGTATAATTAAAGTTCATGTATTGTTTCAGTCTTTGATGTTAGCCAGAAGTGCTGTTTGCAGCACCCACAGTGTACCCATTAATGACGACTCCTGCAATTCATATTGAGTTAAATGTATCGGTAATTTATCTAAATACGATTCTAAATTAATTTTTATAAGACCCATTACTCCATCTACTACTGGAACTGTCTGAATATCTTTCTTCCAGATTGCCCTTGTTTCTGCCTGTAAATCCTGTTTTTTTTTTAATGACTTTCTCTCTCTCTACGTATGAAACTGTAATCACTAGGTGTAGCGGTTTCAGTAATTAGTGCTACTTTTCTCTTCTTTTCATTTTCTACTCTATCTGTTTTTCTTGCATCTATTTTATGAACTGTTGGTAATGGATGATCCCATGTGATATGAACTTCATCATTTTCTATGATGCTTTGTGGCTCATGCTTCCAGTGCTTTTCAGCTACTTCAATATTATAATGTTTGCACAATCCCCAATGCAGGAGTCATCCCACATTATTAAGCCTTTCAGTGTATATAGTCCTCCTGCCATTAGTATATCAAAACCAGAAACAAGCTGTACAACTGTTTCCAGCTTGATTTTACACCACCTGCATTTGTCTATTTCTCCTCCATATTCAATGGACTTTATAAACCAACGTGTATGTAGTCCACAATCTTGGGCCGCCAATATTAACCTTTCATCTTTTAGGTTCATAGGTAGGCACTAGACTTATCAGCCCCAGGGCCTACATAAGCCTTGCCAACAAAGTTCCCTGGCTTACGCCACCCAAGAAAGTTATTTTCCTGTGCCACTGTCGAGCAGACACACAGAAGTGATCCCCAGGGGTGTATTTCCTATTTCCCATCCACTCATCAAGATTTTTCTTGAAGAGTGCTAATGAAGAACTTTGCTTGACATAGATGGGTAGCCTGTTCCAGAGTATGGGAAGTCTCTGGGATAGTAATCTATCCCTCCAGCATGTCCTGTTTATTGTGGTGACAAGGTTTAGGTCCCTAGAGCGTGCAGCTCAGAGGGATTGGGATTTCTTTAGGTGTAGCATATCCAACAGCTCTGGGTTTGACATAGCTTTATATGTTAGGCAGAGATCACCTCGGAGAAGACGATATGCTATGGAGTAAAGCTGGAGTTTTTTGAGGCGGTCAGTGTAGGGCATTTGTTTGAGGCCAGTAATCCTCTTTGTGAGGTACTTCTGTGGCCTTTCCAGCTGCTGCAGATGTCTTGTGAGGTACATTCCAAAAGGGACGTTGTACTCTATAATGGGTCTAATGAGTGTTGAGTAGAGGGGAACAATGACCTCTTTTTTTTTCCTGGATGAGAGCCCTTTTTATGATGAGGTGTGCCACATAGAAGGACTTCCTGACTACTGTGGCGATGTTACTATCAAAGGAGAGACTACTGTCCACCTTGGTCCCAAGGTCTCATCACACATTTGGTGTTAAGTAGATTGCTGCCTCTGTGGTAGTTGATGGGTACAGAGTTTTTACCAAAGGGGATGACACTGCACTTTTTGGCATTGAGCTTGAGGCCATGGCTGTGACACCAGGCGTCTGTCTCAGCGAGGCCCTTCTGTAGGATGTCCACATCATTTGAGGACTTGACTATGGCTCCTAGTGTGCAGTCATCTATGAACTTTGTTAGCCAGAGGCCTTCTGTGTTAGCCTGTACTTCAGAGAAGTAGATACCAAACAGGAGCGACCCTAGGACGGAACCCTGTGGTACTCCACTTGTCACTGCTTTGAGGTCAGATTTGGAGTCTGCAACTTTTACAGTGTGGGTTCTGTCAGTCAGCCAGTTGTCAACTCATCTTGTGATGTAGGGATTTATACCTAGTTTAGTGAGTTTAGCTATAATTCCAGAATGGGGGATGGTGTCGAAAGCCTTGGCGAGGTCAAGATAGGCTGTGTGAACCACCTTACCCTCATCTACGGCTTTGGTGACTGCCTCAAAGAAATCTATCAGGTTCAGGAGGCATGATCTGCCTTTCACAAACCCGAACTGGGTGGGGTCCAGAGTTTGGAGGTTACCAATGTCTTTATGAGTTCCATGACCTTGCAGACCAGGCTTGTCAGGCTAATAGGTCGATAGTTCCCGGGATCAGTGGTGGCTCCCCCTTTGTGGAGTGGGATAACTGTTGCTGTGCGCCATTCAGTGGGCACAAAGCCTGATGCGAGGCTATTACTGAACATGGTGCTTATGTGGGGAGCCAGTTCGTTCTGAAGTTAGTGTAAAATGCAGCCTGGGATGTTGTCCGGTCCCATTGATGCTGTTTTTTTTGGCTTTAGAGAGTGCAGCTTTTACCTGCGTAGTTGTGAACGGGTCCGCTTCGGGCTGATGTCGTACGGGTCGATGTCAGTTCTCGTTTGGGGACTCTTAAAGCATCACCAACGAGCACAAGTTAGTTCTTTGCTCTTGTCGTCTGGGCAAAAACCGCCTTCAACCGTTTCCCCTCTTACTGTCTGCCTTGTAGGGGCCCAGCCCATAAGACTCTTACTTCTTGCCTTGTTTGTGTGTTCTTTCCAAACCGACGTAGTGAAAGATCGGTGCCTATTGTTCTTTTTGGCCGAACTTCGGGAAACATCATGCAGTTTTCGTCTCACTTTTGCGCAATCTTCAAAAGATCAAAACGCAAAGCCACTGAAAAGCGCTGCATGAAGACCCACAAACAACGGTAAAGCAAATCGAGTTTGTAGAACAGTTTTCGTAAACCTTGACAAAGCAGCAACAGCCCCCTTTGCTCTCCTCCTACTACAGCATTTTAACTGCTAGGCCTCCCTAGCGCAACATTTGATACTTCGCCTTGGAATTAACAGCCACATCTACACCATCAGTGCCTGTTAAGCACTGATACCAAAACCTCTCTCTAGCTCAGGGCTCAAATTTTTACTACTACAGCCCCCATTAAGCCAGACACCAGAAATTGCCCCTCTGCTAGTAATCCAGCCAAGATCTGCTTATCAACTGATGCTTCTCTGACCAGCCAGAGGCCTTGCTGTTCAGCCAAGAAACCAGCCCAGGGCAGAGCAGCCCTCGAAGCAGACAACCAGTGTTTTCTGAATCATCAAAAACTCTTGCATCCCATTCAGCCCATCGTTCAGATCCCCCCTCTGAGCTCCAGGCCCTTCTCTGCAGAAAAATACTGCTATGCCATCTCCCCCATTCCTGCTGCTTTTGCTGATTCTCCAGATGAAGACTTGGCACTTGGATTTCCAGCCCTCAGACATTCACCCCAGAACCTTGATACCTCTTTTCTCTCAAACCCCACAGATTGGCCCTGGTCCTTAACCCCAACAGGCATGCTTTACTCCTCAATGCCCCTTCTGATGAGGACAGATTTTATTTAGAGCCAGACCTGCCAAACCACCTTTATTTTACAGTGCTTGCAGGGTGAGAGACCCTCAACAAGGCCCCTGTGGCAGTACACCCTTTTACAAACTCCCCCTCTTGCAGCTCCAGCTACTCAGCAGCTACCCCTTCTAAAAATTTCACACCACATACAAAGACAAGAGTTTAACCTTTACTCAGAAGGTTAAAAACCAGCCAGGTAGAAACTCTCCTTGATCAAAGGGATAAAAATAGAGAGAGTAGCTAACACTTGACAGGACTAAAACTAAACCATTCACAGAATCTTGATAAGAAATATGTATTACTTCATTGTAAGCACAAAGCCATAGAGGGTAAATTTTAAACAGAGATGATGCATGGCTTACTTCACAAGCTTTATCAGTCATGTTAAAAACAGTGATAACTGATGCATCTGTAATAAGAGAACAGCTTTGTAGAGCATGTAAAAATAACAGGTTAGATGCGCTCTATGAAGAAAAAAAATTGTCTAAAGAAATCCTTAAACAGGTTATGAAGAAGCCATTCAAGAAAAGTAGGAACCAGCCAAAAAGTTATTTTTTTAAACCTGCCTCCTCTCAACCCCAGGTCCTTTAGATAGAAGCCCAGAGGTTCAAGACAAGTTTGTTTGGTGCAACTGCCCAACAGTTTATGGAGAATTTGCCAGAAGCACAAACTGTTTACAAACAGGCAAAGCAGCACCACAGGCAACACCCAAGGCTTTCAGCACACCCACAGCCAAAGCCACACAGCTTCTAGACAGTGGGAGGATCCAGCAGCTCCACCGCTACACACAAACACAACCCAGAGGAGGTGAGTGGATTTTACTAATCAAAAGAAAAGAAGCCACAGCACATAGCAAAACACTTGGGGATTTAAAGACAACTGCCCAAACCTAACAAAAGATCCAAACCAACAAAACTCAACGCCTCAAAGAGGACTACCTATCAAATGAAGTTAGTACCTCTCAGAGTCAATGCAGCAGTGCCAAAAGGGGAACAAGGAAAGAGGTTCAATGCCAGACTAAGAGGAAACTCAAGAGAGGAGGATTTTTAGAGACCCATCAATTCAAACAACACCAGTTTCCACCCAAAATTCAGAAAATCCACCCAACTCAAACCAGTGTCCTGAAATCAAAAGGAAGGAAATCTGGTAACTATAGACATCTCTGTCCCCAAGGAGTCTGCTGCCCATACAACCATCCTTCAGAGGATGGCACTCCTCAGATTTCAAGGATCTGAGCACCATCAATTTCTCGCAGATTGCCCGGCTAATCTTTCTGCTAATCTGACAAGGCCCTTTGGCCTTTCCTGGCATCAGTAACGCCCTATTGCTACGCAAGCCCCCAATTTCACTCACTGCCTGCACGACTCCCCACACATGCCAAACATCACTAGAAGCCTCTCAACAGATTTTACAAAGGTCAATTTACTCTGCTGGAGACAAGATACACAAGTCAATTACAACAGTCACTGACAAACAGATCACAAATTAGGACATCATTGCTGGATTGGACACCAAACACAGTCTGACAAATGGCAGGACAGAAACACACAAGAACACAAAGAATTTCTTCTACAGAAATTGACACAGTACAACAAAACAAGTTAACAGGCAAGAAAAACAAGTTAAGCCCACTCTTGTCTTGGCACGCTAGCACTTGAAACCATTTGCAGGACTGAGGAAACCACAGGTACAGTGGTACTTTACATATGCAACATAACAAACAGTCAGAAAATTTATGGTCTAAAACACTACTAAGGCTATCTAAAAAACACACAAAATAGTCAATGCAACAGGCTAGTTGGCCAAAGAAACCCTTTGCTTACATTTCAAAAACAGGATCCACCTTACACAGCAGGGCCAGTCAAACCCAGGCTCACTCCAAGCCAGATGAAACCCAAGCCAGACCATTCCATGGAGGCAGGACACAGCAGGATTGCACACACATCTATCAAAAATGCTTGCATGGTGGCGGCAAACCATGCTTCAAGATCAAAACAAGCCATCCCAGTAAGAGGGCTACACAGAAAGGACCAGCCAGTCCTCAGTCAAAACAGCACCACCACAGTCTCCAGGATACCCCACAAAGTAGTAAAACCTCATTCATGTGGACTGTCACAACTGGCAACAGTGGAATGACCCTCAGCAACAGGACCTTGGATCATGGGACCCTAGCAAACATATACAATCATATATACACTTAAATTCAGCCACACCGAGGAGCAACCACCCCGACATTTCAACCAGATCACCACGCAAAATTATGATGCCACATCACAAAATGGGGAATGCAACAGATAGACCTCAAAAAGCCAACCTCTCAATCACCACCCAAAAGCATGGAACAGGGACATTCCATCCACTAGCATGGAAAGTAACAATACTAGCATTCCATATGCATCTCCTTTAACAACACAACACACCCACCTGCAACCAAAAAACAAGGTTCCTTTGATACACTGATACTAGAAAAAATCAAGGAAGTCCAAGAGGCCCACTACTGATTCCCACAACTTCCCTGATACACACTATGTGTACTAACTATGGAAGAGCTTTGACAATAAACTCCTGATGCACCCCAAACCCACTCACAACTAAATGCTAACAACCAACACTGACATAAACATTGCAACTGACTGCAAGCTAACTCAGAATGCAGCAACTAATCAGCAGACTTTCTCAAAGAGCGCAGAAGTTCAACAGACATTATTCTTGCTTCTGGAACATCGGAACTTTTTCAGAAAATGGAACAAAGTGGAAAAGATGTCAAAAATGAAAGTAGAAACAACAAAGTGGAAGAAGAAACTAATATCACATGGATGGCCTGTCCTACTCCTCAGTCACTCATACATCATCCTCCTATTCTGAGAATACAGCTTCATCACCAGTCCAATGCATTCCCTATTCAGCTGGCATCCTACTTTCCATCAATGTTTTCACAGGCAGAAAACCACATGATTCCTCAGAGGAATCAAGAATGTTGTGCTCCAGCAGTACCACCTTCTAATCTTTAAGACCAAACAGAAATAAGCAGACTAGGACACTATGGGTCAGCAGCCCAAAGTGAGCAGACTATCACACCTTTTCATGGAAAAACTGCTTTCCTACAACTTACTAAGCAAGGCAACCTTCCCTCTACAACCCTCACAATTATAGAGGAGCATTTAATCTTCCACCAAGATAGAGTGTCCATGAATCCTAATCTGATTTTTAGACCCAGGTGGTATCCAGGTATCTTTTTACAGGCAATCCACCTACCTACCTTCTTTCCCAACCCCACAAAACAGCATACATAGATGCTGTACCCCTTACTACCTGACAGATACAAAACTACACTTGGACAGAACAAATAAAGAACAAAGACTGACCAGCTTTTGGAAGGAAAGCAGCAGGAAGAAGGAAAAGCTATTTTAAAACAGGAAGGAAGGAAAATATCTGAAAATAATCTCCTTCCACCCAATTCCACATAGAACAAATCCTTCACATCTAACCCACCACCACAACCCAACACAACCACCAGCCTTCAGCAATAGTTCTCAAAGACATTATTGAGGCTGATTGAGGACCTCCGACATACTTGTTGCTATACATATAAATTTGTTTTACATTATAATTATTATAAGCATTCTAGCTGTACCTGCTGCTGTACTGGCTTGCAAGGGATCTACTTCATATAAAACTTTCTAAATCTACTACACCCTAGTTGGCTATGGTATTCTACCCACTTGTTCCATGACTGACATGCAGACATGAAGGACAGGCCTACCTTAAATGTAGACTATAAATGTGATATAATCGGCAACTGGATGCATGATGTCTCCTCCTCCTTCCCTCTGTACTACTCCTACCTTTAGGGTGTTTACCCTCTAATAGCTAGCTGTTGGGGGTTTATTTTGTTTGTGTTTTTGTATGTATATATTATATGTTATTGTGTTGGCTTTACCTCTTCTATTTTGGAAAACATTGGCATCTATCCAAATTTAGCCCTAAGAGGGCTACTGGCATCTGGGCAAGAAACACTGAGGAAAAATGGCGGGGGTGATGCTTTTATACCCAGAGACTAACAGAGATGACGCAGTGGTGCGACAGCGACATCAGCCCGGACGACTTTGGAAAACGGCCCGACTGCAGGGCTGCCTGACGACAGGACAACCCACTTGTTATGACTGCAGATGCTATCCAGTTCGGACATCTACATTTATGGTAGGTACAAAACTGTACTTTACAGGGACTCTGCATTTTTCCTGTATAGATATCGGCCCTTTTGGTTTAAATGCACCTCTCTTAACCATTCCTGCATTTGATCTTGATCAACATGAGGATGTTCTAAGAGTGTTTTATACCTGACAACTATATTTATGCATTTTTCACATTTCTTGCCTTCTGATCTGATCCTTCACTTTGTATTCTTTCTTTTGTTTTTTGGCACATTCAGTTGCTACCTGATTTTTATCTACTTCTGGTTTGATTTCCATTCCCGATTGATGCCAGTATGCTTCTGCTGCCTGAGCAGGGAAGTCATCTTAGACTTATTACCCTCATGCTTCATTGCTTTCACTACATTTAGGTCTTGTGAGGTCAGCAGATATCTATGCAGTCCCACTATTGCAAATCTAGACGTAATCAATTTCGAGGAGGCCCATTCATCCTTCAGAATGGGGACTATATAATCTTTGTATGCACTCATTTTTATAAATCATTTAATGAGCATGAAGAATCCTCTCTGTTTTTCTGTCCAAACTTTCCAACACCTTTTGGAACCAATCAATCACTCCAAAACTGTAAGTTAGGACAGGAAGAGTAAATTGGTTTATAGCTTGGACTTTGCTCCTAGATGTCAGTGCTATTTTTAGTATTAATTTAAGTCTTCTAAAATATTCCTTAGTAAGTTTTATTTGTATTTGTTCATGTTTTATTGTTGATCCTTCATCAGTTTTCAAATATTTATACACTCTGCCTTACCCTTTGAATTATGTAGTGTACCAAGAGATTTCATAAAGTGTCTAGTTTAATTTATAGCTCATTGCAGGCTACAGGCGCTCAACATTTTCTGTCTTTAGACTACTTGCTTTCCAGTCTTTTTCAATCCGTCAGAAATTTCTCACTTGGGTGAGAGATCTCTTATGCAAGCTTTGATTCCAAGAGAACATTCAAGTCTATCTTGACACCATCACACCAGATTGTGTTCCTGGGTCATCAACGAGGCATCTCAGTTCACAAGGGTTTTCTTCCACAGGAAAAAAATAATCTATATCTAGATCTGTTTCTGAGGTTATCCACTCAGTTTTCGGTCACTGTGAGGAAAAACTTAGGATTTTGGGTCTCATAATACCCTTGGCAAAACTCCACGAGAAGGATACAGTGGTGTCTGAAGTTTCTTTGCTCCTACGATCAGCATCCTTTCTCTTGTCAAATCCCAGTACTGGGGTTTGACATAAGGGAAATCATTTGGAGTAGACAGAAAATATCCTTAAGTCTAGGTCTTCTCTTCTCCCTTTCTGTTCAAAAGTAGTCAGTCAACACAGATGCCTTGGACTTTGGTTGGGGAGCAGTTTTAAGAGGGATGAAAGTGCATGGTATATGGGACACCAAGGATAGATGCAAGCATATAAGTATAAAAGAGATGCTTGCTCTGATCAAGGCACTCAACCCCATCATCTCTGGTCCCCAGGACCACTTCAGGTTGCTGCAGACAATACCACAGTCATGAGATACATTAATAAGCAAGGAGGAACCAGGTCATACCCCTTTGCAGACTAGCCATGTATGTTAGCTTGGGATATAACTTCACAGCACAGTCTCACTCTACAGGCATTCTACATTCTGTAAGAGCAAAATTGTTGGCAGACTAGGTGAGCAGAACAGTAGATCCTCACAAATGTATACTTTATCAGGGGTCTTGCAAGATTTGTTACATCTGTGGGGAGTTCCTCAAGTAGACCTATTTGCTGCCTCTATAGGCAGTTAGCTGGCAAGATTCTACTCTAGGTCTTCTTGCTAAAAGGCCTGGAAGATGGATACATTTTCTTTTCCCTGCACGTGAAAGTTCCTGTATGCTTTTCCACCATTTCCACTAACATCCAGGGTACTTCTGAATATTCAAAAGGAATCTCCTAAGACTGCTATGGTGATTCCCTTCTGGTCCAGGCAATAGGGGTTCTCCCTTCTTTTGGAAACTGGCCAGGGGCAATTACCAGAAGCTTCCTTACAGAACAGATCTACTAACACAAGATCAGGGATGTTTCTTTCACCCTGACCCCAGTCAACTTTAGTTGACTGCCTGGATGATAGGGTCTTAATTCCCTCCAGGCACCTATTCCCTGATGATGTGCACTAGGTACTAATGGAGGCAAGAAACCCTGCTATTAAAAAGTCATATAATAGGTAAACATTTTCTAGCTGGTGCCAATAACATAACCAGCACTCATTCAGGGCTAGTTGTTCTCTAGATGTTCATCGTGTTACACTGCTGCAGTCTTTACATTTGGGTTATCCCGCAGTCGGCTTGAGTTCCAAAGTCTTGGTCTGGCGTCGGTTGCTGTCGCTTCTTCCCTTACATCAGTGCGCCAGGAGTATATAAGATGCAGCTGACGCCATTTTCTTCAGTCTTTCTTGCCGCGCGGTGCCCAAAGCAGAAGCAGTTCGCAAGTGCCGGTTGGCCGACTCCTGAGATTTTTGAAGTCGAATTTCAGATCCGAAGTCTTCAATAAAGCTAAGTACCCCATTGGGGAAACATTTTTCTTGCCTCAGACTGATGTCAGAAAAAGTTAATAATTGTATTTCTTGTGGGAAGCAAATACCTCATAAGGACTTCCACTCTTACTGTATTCCATGCCTAGGCCCTGAACACAACGTCACTAGTTGTCAGTTTTGTGCTAGCTTTAACAAACGCACTATAAAAAGACGTTCTGATTTTGCTTTGCAGTACTTTGGCCGAAGATTCAATTATACCATGCTGTCGAATCAACTGACTACCTCAATACCGAAAAAACGCAAAGACAAGGATAAAGACAGGCATCCGAGGTCCAAAACCGACAACGAAACCTCTTCTAGGCCAGTTGCCAGTTCTCAGTGAGGCACTTTCGCAGCCCGTGACACTCACTACCTCAGAGCCACAGGCCGCTTCCGACTCCCACGTGGAGACAACTAGGCCTCTGGAAACTCAAGGTATTGGGCCTACGGAAACTAATCCCTCAGATGGGTCCGGAGCCGCTGAGCAGGCATCGGCTTCTGAGGGTGTTTTCAGACCTTCACAACTTACCATTAAAACAACAGCCAAGACAAAGGTACCATTAAAGACAAAGAAACAAGGTACAGCATTCCCCTGGACAGTCCTCCATGCCTAAGAAACAGATGCTTAAAATGGCTGAAGACCTCATTACTCTAATCAGGGGTTCCCATCCCCCTCCTGAGAAAAGGCCTAGGCAGGATACAGACTGATTCCTCTGATCAGGTTTCCATTTCCACTGATTCCTCTTCAGACCAGGGATACTCTCTACCCCCTATGAGGACTCTGATGCTGAAGAATCTATCCCTTCAGCCTCTCCTCCTGAGGATTATTCTTTTGGGGAAACTTTACATACCATGAGGGAGCATTTCCATTGGGAAAGTCATGATTACTCAGAATCCAAGAAAAAGCTCAGGGATTTCCTTTTATTGCCTCAGCACAGGCCGCTGGCTATTCCGCCTGTGCTAGACATTGTGGATGATGTGTTCTCTGAATCCAGCTTATCTCCTGATTCTTTGCCCCCTGCTCCAGCCAAGCCAGACAGGTACAATAGAGTCCCTGACTCTCACAAGTTTCTTTACAAAAACCCTTCTGCTGATCCAGAAACTATTTCCCAGGGTCCAAAAGGAGTTCAGGCTTCCATTGCAAAAAATCCAGTACCCTCTGACAGAGATTCCAGAGCTTTGGATAGATGGGGGAAGAAAGTATACACTTCTGCAACTTTAGCAGTAAGAGCTTTAAATTGCCAGTTTCACATGCTTAAGTACCAACAGTATTTAATGGCTCAGTTAAAACAGAAAATGCTTGCAAGCGCAGAAGCTCCTGATTGTAAAGAAATGCAGGATTTATTGCATGCAGTTGAGCAGGTGGGAAAACATGCTCTGCAATGTGGTTTTGATTCTTTAGAGGCCTCTTATAGAGCCGCAGATACAGGTTCTGTGATTCTAAGACATGCTTGGTTAAAAGAACAGAGTTTACCTGATCATGTTAAGGCAAAATTATTGGATGCTCCTTTACAGCATGATGCTTTGTTTGCTGTTAAGGCAGAAGAGGTGTTAAAGAAAATGGAGGATAAAGCTAAATCTATGCAAACGGTCAAGGATTTCTTACAGGTACAGCCACCCCGGTATAGCAGAAATTGGCCAACAAAGAATTGGTCCTTTCCAGTGTCAGACAGGCCACAGAGAGGTAGATCTCAACCCCAAGGCTCAAACAGACGACGACAGTAGGGCACCTCAACCCCAAAAGGAGGTGAGGACAAGTCTCAACCTTACTGGAAACAGTCACACTGACCTTCCCCTTCGTACACCAAGCACGTCCCTTTTGGAAGCCCCCTTAGGGGGAAAACTAGCGCTTTTTCCTCAACTGGCAATCACCCAAGACAAATGGGTTCTGAATATTGTCTCAAGGTTACAGGTTCCACTTTCATACTTTACCAAGGCTAAAAAGAATGCCAGACCTGCCACAAAATCAATGGGCCGAGACACAAAAACAAACTTCAGCCCTCATGGACATGAGAGCTATTCAAAAAGTGCCACAACAGGAACAAGGACAAGGATTTTACTCAAGATTCTTCCTGGTCCCCAGAAAGGACAAGGCCCATACTAGACCTTTCAATTCTGAATACTTACCTGGATATTCCAAAATTCAAAATGTTGACATTACAGCAGCTTCTACCCATGCTGGGCAAGAAGGCTTGGCTTGTAACTCTGGACCTCCAAGGCATACCTGCATGTCCCTATCAGACAAAATTGCAGAAGATACCTCCGATTCAAAGCTGGTACAATGCACTACCAATTCTCTGCACTGCCCTTTGGCTTATCTACTGCGCCCAGGATCTTCACAAAGTGCCTGGCACCAGTAATTGCATTTTGCAGACAGAAAGGGATTCAAATATATCCATACCTGGACGACTGCCTCATTCAAGCAGAGACAAAGGACATTATTCTACAGCATCTGGCGTTTGTAAAAAGGTTGCTAATTTCTCTAGGGTACACAGTAAACGAAAAGAAGTCAAAACTATTGCCCTCACAACAGATTATATTCCTGGGTGCCAGCTTAAATACAATGGCCCAGATAGCTTACCTCACGCCAGACAAAAAAGTTCAACTAACTCAATATTTTCAATTACTGGCAAAAAAGTCCCATCTCCCTGCAAGAAAAATTGTGCAGGCCCTGGGATTCATGGCATCCTGCATTCTACTAATACCATATGCCAAACTGCATATGAGGAAATTACAATGGTACCTAAAAAGTGTTTGGACTCAACACACTCACAGTTTAGAAGCAGTAATACCAATGATTCCCTGCCTACAACAGGAGTTTCGATGGTGGGCACAGGCATGTCACCTAAACAAGGGTCAGCCAGCCAGGCAAACTCTAACAGATGCTTCGGATTACGCCTGAGGAGCACACATGGCAGGAAAATGCATTCAGGGCAAGTGAACCACAGACCAGATGCATCTTCACATCAATCAAAAAGAGATGTTGGCTGTTCAAAATGCCCTAACAGCTTTCAAGGACCTTCTGCATCCAGGACAATTATTACTAAAGACAGACAACACCACAGTAATGTGGTACATAAGCAAGGGGGCACTCATTCTTATCCACTATGCAGGCAAGCCATGACCTTGTGGAACACAGCTCTAATGTATCAAGTTCACCTGCAAGCACAATTCCTGCCAGGAGAGAAAAATACTCTGGCAGACGATCTAAGCAGAAATATCATGGACCCTCAAGAATGGAAATTGAATCCACAAATCTTCAGCATGGTAACGCAAAAATGGGGATGCAAAGACATGGATCTTTTTGCCTCCCCACTGAATTGCCAACTACAAAAATTCTGCTCAAGGACTTCTCACAAACAAGCATGGAAAGTGGACGCGCTCTTGTTCAGCTGGAAAAACCTAAAAGTTTATGCCTTCCCGCCACTGCCTCTCCTTTCAAGGGTACTCCTAAAAGCCAGACAAGAAAAACACAGATGATCCTGATTGCTCCAGACTGGCCATGCCAGCACTGGTACCCTATCTTAAGGAACATGGCTTAAGGATCACCATGGATTTTGCCTCAAATTCCACACCTTCTGACTCAACAAAACAATTAGATCCTGCACGGTCAGCTCAAAACCATAAACCTAGCTGCATGGCAGATGCGTTAGCCAAACAGGCAACACCTCTCTCTAAAGTTGTTATGGATGTCATTTTGGAGGCCAGGAGGGCCTAGCACCAGGAAAGCTTACTCAGAAAAATGCAAGAGATTCTGCACCTGGAACCAGGCTCAAAACCTTGACCCTCTTGTTCCAAACATTCCTCAGATTTTACAATACTTAACTGAGATGCTGGACAGAGGCCTATCCTTCTCATCAATTAAGATCCACGCCTCTGCCATTTCAGCACATTACAACACGGATCCTCCTTTATTCGCTCATCCCTTGCTAAAGCAGTACCTCAGAGGGGCTAAAAACATAAGACCGCCCCGGAGAGCACCAACACCGACTTGGGACCTCAATTTCATTTTGGAAAAACTGACCCTACCACCTTTTGAGCCAGCCAATACAGCCGATCTAAAATTTTTATCATGGAAAACAGCTCTGCTCCTGGCAGTAACTTCAGCATGAATAGTCTCAGAGCTACAGGCATTAATGGCAGTGGAACCTTTTATAATTTTTCATCAGGACAGGGTTTCTTCAAGGACAAACCCTACCTTTGTGCCAAAGGTGGTATCTAGTGTGGCTCTTAACCAAACCATCCATTTGCCAACTTTTTATCCAAACCCCCAGGATAAAGGGGAGAAACTTCTGCATTCTTTGGACATACACAGGCAGCTACGCTTCCACTTGGACAAAACAAAAGCTTTCAGGAAAACTGAACAACTGTTTGTAGCATATGCTGCAGGATCACAGGGCAAGGCTATCTAAAAGCAGACTATATCCAAATGGATAGGACACTGTATTCATTACTGCTACACACAGCATGGAAAATCAGTCCCAAATACCATTAGGCCACATTCCACCAGGGCAACAGCCACTTCAACAGCCTTTCTCAGAAGAGTACCTACCAAGGAAATGTTGGAGGCTGCAACTTGGAGTTCAGTGCACACCTTTACCAAGCATTACCACCTGCCTCTTTACTCTAAATCCAGAGCAGGATTTGCCACTGCAGTTCTGCAGGGCCTCATAGCCAATCCTAACTCTTTATAGACCAGCCACCCAACCTTCGCTTTGGGATTCTACCCAAGTGTAATGGCTGCAGCAGTGTAACACGATAAACATAGTACAGTTTTGTACCTACCATAAATGTAGATGTTCGAGTGTTCACACTGCTGCAGTCCAGGTTACCCTCCCACCATCCTCTCTGAACTAGCTGGACTTATCTGTACCTTTCTATCCTATACAACCTTTGTGGTGTATTTGCTTGTAACTGAAGGTATTGTTTTTATTTAATATGTATATTTTTTATTAGCAATATGTATTGCCTACCTATTGGGGGCACCTGACATCTGGGGCAAGAAAAACCTGAAGAAAATGGTGTTGGATGCATGTTATATAACCCTGGTGCACTGACATCAGAGAAGAAGCGACAGCAACCAACGCCCGACCAAGACTTTGGAACTCTGACCAACTGCGGGACCGCCTGACGGCAGGATAACCCAAGTGTAATGACTGCAGCAGTGTGAACACTCGAACATCTACATTTATGGTAGGTACAAAACTGTACTTTTTACAGTATTTGTGTGAGTTACTAACCTATGGCATTTCTTACTCCTCCATCAAGGTTAATTTATTGGCCATTTTGAGCATGTCTGCCCATGGGTCCTTCTTCACTGCACTCTTATATTAAAATGCTTCTGAACGGATTTTACATGAGGCCTCCAAGAGCATTGACTGCCCCTCCTTGGGAGCTTAATGTTATGTTAGAGAAGCTAACGGTTGCTCCATTTCAACCTGCTAACCTGGCTGACTTGAGGTTCTTAATACAGAGAACAGTTTTACTTATGCTCTGATTTCTGCAAAAAGGATATCTGAGTTGCATGCTCTTATGGTGAGTCAATCCTACCTCATTTTCCACAGGGACAGGATTTCTTTGAGAAATAATCCTCCTCCTTATGCCAGAAGTGGTATTTGAGTTTACTTTAAGCCAAGGTATCCATGTCTGTGTGCTCTTTCCTGAGCCTAAAAATATGGAAGAAAGGTTACTCTATACCTTGGATGTCCAAGACAACTCTGGGACTGTATTGACAGAACTAAATCTTTCAAATCATTGGATCAGTTGTTTATTTCTTTTGCAAGTAAGAGGGAGGGATAACGTGTCAAACCAGACTATTTCCAAATTGTTGTCTAAGGCTATCCTCTGTTATATTCATCACAACAAAACTATTTCAGGCAGGGTCGAGGCCCACTCTACCAGGGCCTTGGCTGTATGTATTTCTTTTTGGAAAGGCTTGGATTCTAGACGTATTCTAGAAGTGTGATTTAGTCCTCTGTATGTACTTTTACAAAACACTAAAAGCTTGATTCCTTTACTAGCTCTAGATCAGGCTTTGCTAAGACCTTTCGCCAGGTCCTGGATTCCTCTTATCCCACTTCTCAAAGTTTGTAAGATATGGTAGTCTACCCATCAAGCTTATGCTGAAAAACATACTATGGTTATGTAATTAACTTACCATAAGGGTAGATATTCGAATGATCACTGTTGCAGTAGCCACTCCCTTCCTCCATCCTCCTTGTTTCCTGGTATGTTGTTTTTGCCAGTGTGTAGACTTATTTTTTGTTACTATGCTTGTCCTTTCCAAGACTTAGACTACCTCCTCTCTCTTGACATGAAAGCTGTTAAAGGCTTGGCACCCAAACCTGTCTTTCTAGTCAGCTTCGCATGAGCTAACTAATGGTTTGCATCCATGGAAGGGTGCTATAAAGCTTTGGAAGCTGGCCTGCTGTTATACCCTTGCAGGATATAACTGATGTTGCTTAGGCTACTGCAGTAGTGATCATTTGAACATCTACGGCTGTGGTATGTCTGCAGTTTTTGTAGGGTTTGCATTACTTGATAGGCTCTTCAAACTTTGTAGAGTGGTTCAGGGTATGTATACTTGACTGCTTTCTTGGGTATTTTTTTTTCAGACACCTTTATTAAATTATCACTTGTGACATAGGTAAATTTATGTTCATATAAAAGTAATTAACTATAGTTAACACAAACATTATACTTCACATATAGCTATGCATCATACAACCTAAATCATCATCATCTTTTGGTTTTTCCCCGTTAGGGGTCGCCACAGCAGATCACCTGTCTGCTCATGATTGGCAGTGGAGTTTTACGGTGTCGAGTTGCCAGCCCGGCACCCAACCTTCCATGGAAGGCACACACACTTGCACATTCACGCCTAGGGCCAATTTAGAGTATCCAATCCACCTACAACATGTCTTTGGGATGTGGGAGGAAACCGGAACACCCGGAGGAAACCCACTCAACCACAGGGAGGCCATGCCGAGTCCGCACAGAAGGCACCCCAGCTGAGGATCGAACCAGAGAACTTCTTGCTGTGAGGTGGCAATGCTAACCGCTGCACCACCGTGGCCACCCCATCATATAACTTAAATAATATTACATAAATTACTGAATTCCTGCCTTTTTTAAACATCTTTATTAAACCATCACTTATTACATAGACAATCATACATGTATGTAAATAAAAATAAACTACACTGACACGATTCTAGTTGCAAACATTTTACATCACAAAGCATACTGACATACTCCCAGTTGCAAACATACATCACATATAATCTACCCAGTCCTTTTCAGTCAAACATTATATAGCTCATTTAAGCCCTGCTGCCTTTTAAACATCATTCCTCCCTTGTATGTTCATAGGTTCATACTAGGCTATCTGCCTTAGGGCATTTATAAGCCTAGCTACAGTGTGTTTGGCTTTTGCCACCCATTTTAAATTAATTTTGCTATGCCCTTTTTCGAGGTTAGTATACTGTGCCTCTGTCTAACAGCGACACAGAAGTGATACCCAGGGTAAACCTACGATCTCCCATCTACTCATCAAGATTCCTCTTGAAGAGAGTCAATGAGGGACACTGCCTAACCTGGACTGGGATTTTATTCCAGAGTGAAGGGAGCCTCTGGGTTATGAATCTGTCCCTCCAGCATGTCCTATTTATTTCAGTGCTGAGGTTCAAGTCTCTCGAACGCTTAGCTCGATGGGATTTGGATTTTCTGAGGTGCAGCAGGTCCATTAATTCCGGGTTGGACATGGCTTTATATGTCAGGCACAGATCGCCTCTGAGCAGGCGGTATGCCACTGAGTAGAGCTGGAGTTTCTTTAACCGGGCAGCATATGGCATCTGTTTGAGCCCTTTGATCCTCTTGGTGAGGTACATTTGGGGTCTTTCCAGTTGCTGCAGGTGTCTGGTAAGGTACATCCCAAAAGGGGCATGGTACTCAATTATGGGCCTGATGAGGAATGAGTAAAGAGGCACGATGACCTCCCCTGATCTAGATGTGAATCCCTTCATGATTAGGTGGGCTATATAAAATGTTTTTCTAACCACTTTGGCCACGTGGTTGTCAAATGAGAGATTGCTGTCAACTTGGGTCCCCAGGTCCCTAATTACTTCTTCTGTACTTAATGGATTACCACCTATGTGGTAATTTGTGGGCACTTTGTTTTTGCCAAAGGGGATGACTATGCACTTTTTGGCGTTTAGCTTGAGGCCATGGCTCTGGCACCAGTTGTCTGTTTCTATGAGGCCCTTTTGGAGGATGCTTGTGTCGGCTGGAGAGTCGATTATGGCACCCAGTTTGCAGTCATCTGCTAACTTGGTCAGCCACAGTCCTTCCGAGTTGGCCTGTACCTCCGAGAAATTTATACCGAACAAGAGAGGTCCCAGGACTGAGCCTTGTGGGATGCCACTTGTAACTGGTTTGGAGTCTGACATGGCTCCAGCAATTCTAACCATGTGGGTTCTGTCCTTAAGCCAGTTTGCAACCCATCTAGTGACATAGGGGTTTATATTTAAGCTGGTGAGCTTATCTATAATGCCCGAGTGGAGTATTGTGTCGAAGGCTTTTGCGAGGTCCAGGTAGGCTGTGTGGACCACCTTCCCCTCGTCAGTGGCCTTGGTGACTGTTTCAAAGAAATCGACCAGGTTTAAGTGTCAGGATCTGCCTTTAACAAAGCCAAACTGGGTAGGATCCAGTGTCTGTAGGTCCCCAATATCTTTATTTATGAGGGCCATGATAATCCTTTCCATAGCTTTGCAGACCAAGCTAGTCAGGCTTATGGGGCGATAGATTCCAGGATCCGTTGAGGCACCACCTTTGTGGAGAGGGACCAATGTTGCTGTTTGCCACTCTTTGGGTACATATCCTGTAGTAAGGCTGAGATTGAATAGTAGTTTTATGTTTGGGTTTAGCTCTTATTGGAGTTCATGTAGGACGCAGCCCGGGACACCGTCTGGTCCCATTGATGCTGTGTTTTTTGCTTTAGAGAGAGCGGCTCTTACCTGGGCATCTGAGATGTCAGGGGGGCAGCACTCTGCTGGGATAGATATTTGCCCTTTTGGTGGGGGGGGGTTGCGCTGAACCTGTCAGCTAGGATGTTGGCAATGTCTGTGGGTTCAGTGTATTTTTTGTCATTTTGGACTAATTCTGAGCATATCTGGGAATTCCTACCCAGGTTCCTAACATAACTAAAGAAAGCCTTGTGATTATCCTTGGTGTCCTGTGCAATTTTTCTCTCAAAGCTGGCCTTCGACGATTTTATGAGTGCCCATCGTTTTTTGTTAATACTGATCAGAGATGCCTTCCCTTTTTGAGATTTTGCTCTTATGTAGTAGCTTCCTCCTTCTATTGTATAGTTTTATGGCTAGGGTCCACCAGACAGGACGTCTGCCTTTGGAGGATTGGGTCTTGGTTTTATTGGTTGCAGTCACTTTAGGCTGAACCTGGTCAGCCTAAAGTGACTGCAACTTGGTCTGCCTCAAACCTTAAAAAGTATCACTCTGCTCCAGGAACAGAAAGTAGGTTTGAGCGCTGTAATACTGACCCATTTGGGCTCTTAGTGGGTATTCCTATAAGAGTTTTTAGTTTAGCCTGTGCCTCAGTCTCCAGCAGCCAGTTCCACCCTTTCTCAGCCCCCTCCCCCAGTGTTAACAGCTCTCTCCCTGCCACGTATTTCTACTCCCCTTTACCCCTCTACTGTCCTGGTGCACTTTTATCCCTTCTCCCTCCTACTTACTTTCTCTGCACTGTAGGTGCCCCCCCCCCACCTCGGCTTTCTTTCTCCAACCTTTTCTGGCCCAAATCAGTCCTTGTCTCATTTCATAGCCGGTACATGCTGTTTTCTCTTTTCCTGTAACTTCTACTCTACCTTATTGTATATCTTTATCCCTTATAACTCTACTATTTTTTTATCTGTAACTTACCATTTCTTCTTCTCTCTACCCTTTCTTTTCTGCCCCCACTGTATGCTTTTATTCTGTCTTACTTTTACCTTACACTATTCATCTATCTGGTTCACTCTGGTTTCTATTCTTCTCTTCTAGCCAGTTAAATACCTATTTTACTTTACATATCTGCCTTTTTTGATTGTCTCCTTTCTTATCTCACCCTTTCTTTTCTGCCCCCACTGTATGCTTTTATTCTGTCTTACTTTTACCTTACACTATTCATCTATCTGGTTCACTCTGGTTTCTATTCTTCTCTTCTTTCCCACCACTGCCTTTCTTTTTTATTCTGTCTTACTTTTACCTTATTCTCTCTCACCTTTCTCTTTCTGCCCCCACTGTATGCTTTTATTCTGTCTTACTTTTACCTTACCACCCTTTTTCTGCCCCCACTGTCTGTCTTACTTTACCTTTACACTATTTCATCATCTGGTTCACTCTGGTTCTACCCTTTCTTTTCTGCCCCCACTGTATGCTTTTATTCTGTCTTACTTTTACCTTACACTATTCATCTATCTGGTTCACTCTGGTTTCTATTCTTCTCTTCTAGCCAGTTAAATACCTATTTTACTTTACATATCTGCCTTTTTTGATTGTCTCCTTTCTTATCTCACCTGGTGGTTTCTACCCGCTCCGGCCTCTTGGCTCACTCCGCTCCCCTACCCTACCCCCAAATTCCACCCACCCCCAGTGCATCTACATTTATAGTCCCTTCCTGTCTCCTCCCCTTTGCACTCTACCTATCCCATCTCATTGCTCCTCCCCCGCCTAGAGGATTCTCTTTAAACCACACCTCTCCCTCTCCTTTCCTAGCTGCTCTCTCTCCTACATCCCCTCCCTACATCTCTAAACTTCTCAGCCAACCCAACCCACTCTTCTAATATCTATCCTACCCTAATCTTCAATGCCTCTTCCACACTACCTCACCTCATTTACATGGCTTTTCCTTCTTTTCACTTTGTATAATGCATCTTCCTATTCCTATTCCACACTACCTGCCTCTTTTCCACTCCACTCTCCCTCCACTATTTGCTATCCACAACATCCAACCCTCCATTTTTATTTTATATCCCCCTCCCTCCTTCAACCAAATCCATTTCATTACTTTAAGCTAAAAATCCATACAGTTTACATAAAATATCCCTCTTTCAAATTTAAATTACATATCCCTCTTACTTTACTCCTCCATTCTAAGTCTCAACTTCTGTATCCTTTATCATGTCTTGCCAGTGCAGGAGATGTCCATGCCAACCCTGGGCCTACACCAACTAATATTCTCTCTCCCACTTCCTCCACAGATAGACACAATCTCAAATGCCTTAAAGTTATTACCATCAATACCCAGAGCATTAATAACAAAATAACAAACTTCCATGCCTGGCTAAATGTTACTGAACCAGACATAGTTGGAGTAACAGAAACCTGGCTAAAACCCCAAACTACTAACTCTGAAATTCTACCACCTGGCTACCATGCTCTCAGGTCCGATCGCCAAAACAAAAAAGGAGGTGGTGTAGCCTTAGTCTACAACTGCCTGCTAAATCTCAGCCCATACCAAAATACCATTCCTAACTTTAATAATGCAGAACTAGTCATAGGAACCCTCAAATTAAACAACTTCAAAAGTATCTGTATAATAACCATCTATATCCCTCCCGGAGACAACATCTCTACCCTTGAAAATATTCTCTGTTGGGCTTCAAACAACATTAAACAAGAGACTATCATTCTAGGTGATGTAAATATTGATTGGAATATAATTAATAATAATACTCCATCTCAATCTATCTATCTTTATAACTTCACTCAACTAATAAACAACATTACCAGACCTAACAAAACTAAACCTTCTGGGTCCATCTTGGACTGGATTCTAGTCAACCACCCTGACTATATCTCCAACTCTGGTACCTTACCAGACTCATTAAGTGATCATCTCCCAGCCTTTATTGACCGAAAAACCCAACAGCTCCCACACCAACAACATTATGCCCACTCGTAACCTAACTAATTTCAACCCCTCAGTATTCTCTGAAACCCTTAAAGTAACAAACTGGGATTCACTAAATACTCTCCCCCTAGATGAAGCACTAGAACTCTTCAATACTACCTTCCTTAAAATCCTAGATTCCCAAGCCCCCCCCCCCCGTACAAAAAGAATAAAGTTCAACTCTGCCCCTTGGCTAACTAAAGATACCAAAACTCTTATGAGACAAAGGGACAAAACTTGGAAACTATATAATAACAATAAAAACCCAGCCTCCTTACTGCAATTTAAGCAACTCCGTAATCATGCTAAAAAACTCATTATGAATGATAAGAAATCTTACTACAACAAACTTCAGTCTACCCTCACTAACAATCCCAAAAAATTCTGGAACTCTATCAATTCACTCTTACATCCAGGTACAAAATCCAATCCCTGTCCAGACAATAATAAGACAGACACTGAAATCGCAACTCTCTTTAACTCCTTTTTCACTGGCTCCATAGCTCAACTGACTAAATCCTTCTCTACTTCCTCCCATTCCCCTAACCCAAAGCCGCCGCCTTCATACATCCCTCATTCCAACTCTCTTAACCCTCCTCCCACTTTCATTCTACAACCCGTGTCTACCACCAGGATCAAACAACTTCTCTTCAAACTCAAACCCTGCTCAAATGCCCCTGACAACATCCCATCACTCTTTCTCAAGCTCGCAGCAGATGATATTGCCATACCTATCACTATTCTCATAAACAGATCCATCCAAGAATCTTATGTCCCCAAACTTTGGCGTGCTGCCCACATTCTGCCACTCCATAAAGGAGGCAAAAATAATACTATCTCTAACTTCCAACCGATAGCTATTCTTTCTCCAATTTCAAAAATACTTGAAAAATGTATCCACCAACAACTCATGCCCTACCTCCTCAACAATCATCTCCTCACTCCTACTCAACATGGGTTCCGACCTGGCCACAGTACCATAACTGCTCTTCATTCCTTCCTAGAAATTGTCAACCAAGCTCGTGACTCTGGAAATACTGTCTCCACTATTCTTCTTGAGCTTTCTAAGGCCTTTGACACAATATCCCACTCTCTCCTTCTCAACCACCTCTCTAACCTCAATCTCTCCCACAACTCTCTTTCTTGGTTCAGAAGCTATCTCTCTGATAGATCCCAAGCTGTGAAATGGAATACTGGTACCTCAAAATTCCTACCTACCCCTACCGGTGTCCCGCAGGGTTCTATACTCGGGCCTCTTCTCTTTAACATTTTTATCAATGATCTCCACTCTTCAATTCCTCATGCTGAAATAGTACAATATGCAGACGACTCCACGGTTATCTGCTCTGCCCCTAGCCTTCCCGAGCTCCAAGCCAAAACTCAGTTGGCCTTTACAACCACAGAAAATTGGATGCTTCAAAATCATCTTTCCCTTAATGCCAACAAATCTCACATCATTCTCTTCTCTCCCTCAAAAGCAATGACTCTAGACAAGTCTTCCTTCTTAATCTCCAGCCTCTCCCACTCCTCAATAGAAGTTGTTAGTTGTGCTAAACTACTCGGAGTTACCATTGATGAACACCTGAATTTTAATAATCATATTCAAATAAACATAAAAAAAACTCATCAGAAACTCGGTATGCTCTATAGAAATGCTAACTTTCTTACTCCATCTACAAAACAAACTCTCGCCACTACCTTCCTTCTCCCTTCTCTACTGTATGGTGCCCCTATTCTATCTAATCTCACCACTTCTATCTCCTCAAAACTAGAAAGTTGCTACTATAAAATTGCCAAATTCGCTACTAACTCCCCCCACTCAACTCACCATTGCATCTGCCTCCGTAGGCTCCAATGGCTAGAACTCCCTAATCAACTCGATTTCCTCCAACTTACTACTGCACACAAACTAATTTTTAACCCTACTGCTTGCCCTGCATTATCCAATAGCTTGACCTTATATACCCCTCCAAGGCCCCTAAGATCTAGCCACCAAAATCTCATATCTGTGTACAGACCCAAGCGACCCCCTGGCCAACTCCTACTTTCTTACACTACAGCAAAAAAATGGAACTCACTTCCTTCCCTCCTAAGAGTTACTACAAGCTATGAACAGTTCAAATCCCTTCTCCATTCCCACCTTTCCCAAAATTGGAAATGTAATTGTATACTCCCTACCTAGATCTTATTTCATCCTATTTCCTTTCTGCCATACCCTGGTTCACCTTCTTCAGTCTCATTCCTTAGCTCTCCTCCCTCTTACTCTTATCTCCTCCCCCCTGACCAAACCCTTTAATTCCATTAGGTGCTGTTCCCTCTGCCCACCTGTATGCTTAGTCTCACTTTTGAATCTTTTTGCCTTTTTCTTAAGGTGTTCTTCTGGTCTCTATCATAAAAGGATCACTACTCTATCTGTTTTTCTGCCATCTTCCTCCTGACCTCTCTTCTCCTTTTAACTTTTTGCCTCTCCTTCACTTCTCCTATTCATTCCTGCTCTTGCATTCAAACTCATTCTATATTTTCCTTCTTCTTTACTTCTCCACTTAACATTATAGTTGCATAAAAACAAGATTTTCTTATGTATACTGCCTAATGTACCTCATCTTTGAAGAATTGTTAAAATATTGTGCTATTAGAACTCTGAATGTTTTTGTGAATAATGTATTAGTTTACTCTCCTTCTGCTGTGTTTTTGTGTTCAATGTATTATCATCAATGTATGCTTGTATTTTTGTGTGCAATGTATTACTTCATTGTATTAGCATGGAGCTTTTCTCCCCGGGCCTCCACTGAAAACGGGCTTTCGAGCCCAGTGGACTTCCCCGGTTATCAAACTGGAAATAAATAAATAAATAAATAAATTTGGGATTGCATGATCCATGCATTCCTGAAGGTGTTCATAGAATGCGTTTATAAAGGATTCTGCGGTCTGGGCCGTATTTTCCACAGGCCCGGGGGCTTTGAAGGATTCCACCTCTGTTTTGAGGAATGTGAAATTTGCTTTAGAGAAGTTTTTCACTGTGGTTTTCTGGGCAGGGGCTGGTGTTGGGATGTGAATATCCAGTGAGATTAGTTTATGGTCTGATCTTACCAGTGAGGGATACACTTCTGGTCTGGAGCATAGAGTCCCCATGTTGGTGATGATCAGGTCCAGTATGTTTTCCCCTCTTGTGGGAGTGGTAACAAGTTGTTCCATAGCATTTGAGTGTTTAAATTCTAGGAACCTTTGGGCTAGGGTGTTGGAGCTAGAGTAATGCTCCCAGTCTATGTTTGGGTAGTTGAAGTCACCCAATATAATGGTGTTTGAAGAGACCTTCATATTTTCCAGTGTTCTCAGGAAGGCCGAGTGGGGTTCCTGGGTTTGGGAGGGTGGTCTGTAGCAGGCTATAAACTGGAAGGCAGATGTACCCACTGTTAGTTGCACATGGATAGTCTCTGATGCTTTGTGCTGTGCCATCAACCTGGAGGTGTGGGTATCTTTGACGAATATTGATACTCCCCCTCCTTTTGTGGTTCGGTCCAAGTTTTGGGGCCGAAAAGCATGGTATGAGGTATAACCTGGTAGTGCTGGGGTACTCTTGGGAGCCTTGAACCAGGTTTCTGTTACTGCACAGATATCGATGTTCTCCATGCTAAGGAGAGTTTCGAAAAGTGCATCTTGAGGTTTAGACTTCTGCTGAGTAGCATTACTCTTAGTTTCTTATCCCTTGTGATACCTATGGAGGTGGGTTTGTCTTTGAGCCTTGCCTAAAAAGGCACTGTGGGGGTAGCAAGAGCCTTTGCCAATATCCAAAAGCCCAGGGGTGACAGGTGCAAGCCGTCCCTAGCGAAGCATCGTGGCTTGTCGAGCATGTCATCCCAGGCTGACAGGCATTGCATCCCCTTTGAATGACACCAATACTTAAGCCAATTGTTGAAATTAATCATCTTGTCTTCATATTGTGGCATCATTCTTGGTGAGGGTAAGATGCTACTCAAGGTCAGGGTCATACCGGCCTGGGCTACATGCCCAGAGAGCTCCTCTGTCTCTCTTCATGTAGTCCAGGGAGGTACGTCTCGGGTCATTCACACCAGCATGGACAATGACTGAGTCATATTTGTTACTTGCCTTGGAGTGATCTGATGTATGTATTGTTCCCGCAATTCCCATTTTTTCCTATGTAGTTTGCTTGTGCCTATGCTAAAGATCTTAGTTCCAGTGGTTTTATTTCTGTTGCTTTATTCACAACTTCTAGTATAGTTGAGTTTAGTTTTTGATTTCCATTTTCTAGTAATTGCTTTCTTTGCAGCCACCATTATTAGTATTAGGGAAAGCTCTTCAGCACTCAAAATGACATAATTAGAAAGGTGTGTATGCTGCTATGGTTACTAAATGCACCTAAGTGAGTGAACACTTGGAAATGAATGTATTTAAGAAGTTTCACTGGCAAACATTTAGGATTTGAAAAAGGTATTATACCGAAAGCGCTTGGGTGGCCACGGTGTTGCAGCAGTTAGCATTGCCGCCTCACAGCAAGAGGTTCTCTGGTTCGATTCTTGGCTGGGGTGCCTTCTGTGCGGAGTCTGCATGTCCTCCCTGTGTTCGCGTGGGTTTCCTCCGGGTGCTCCAGTTTCCTCCCACATCCCAAAGACAATGCAGTAGGTGGATTGGACACTCTAAATTGGCCCTAGGTGTGAGTGTGTGCATGTGTGTGTGCCTTCTGTGGAAGGTTGGGCGCTGGGCTGGCAACTCGACATTGTAAAACTCCACTGCCAATCATGGGCGGACAGATGATCCGCTGTGACGACCCCTAACTGGGAAAAGCCGAAAGAAGAAGAATTATACAGAAAGCGCTTATCTGGTTTATGAGCCAGTGTGTTTATTTTATCTTATCGTATATTTTATTAAAGTTTTCAAGTTTTAAGTGTTTTTAAGTGGAATTGGTGGCAGAACCATTTGTTTTTGGACCATTATTAGACACAGCAGAGCCTTACCCATGCCTAGGCAATTCTGATTACGTATCATAGCTCAGAAAAATCAGCTCCCTCGTCAGACCAATCTCCCCACCCAGCATCTCCAACAGTGTATCCCACAGGGAATCCTTAAAGTCCGCCAAATCACCCCACTCCCCGAAAATGTTCCCAATTACCTCTTTCTTCCCCATCACACTTCCAACATTTGTTGCCTGACTGAGGAAAACTTCTTTGGAGAGAGCTTGAGTTTTGAATGTTTGTATTGTTTCTGTAGTAGGATTTGCCAGTACTTTTGTTCTCTGCTCTTTGAGTTTCAGACATTGGTGATATTGGCGACTGGTACATCTGTGTTGTCATAGTTCTCTGCTGTTATCCCCCCCTGCATATTTGGTCTATATCTACATGACAGTTATTTCCTCATGGACAGTCACACCCTCCCATTGAGGATCTTTGCTATCCAGCTAGTGGAACAAACTTTGTTTTGGTAATATGTCCTTTATCTCATCCTGTGTGCCAGAGCTCAGTTTGATCAGCACCTGTTTGTAATTCCGAGTCTCATTAGTGCAATTCCTAGAATAGCAAGACTAAATGAGTTAAGTGTCAAAACTCAAATGTTACTATTTCACAGTGAATTCCCTTTTCTCTAAGTGATCTTAGTATAAGTATCAGTGTGTGTTGGGCGTGTGTGGGTCTTTCTTCCCTGAACAAAAATCTTTAAAGGAGAGCAGGAATGTTCAACACTTCTCCTCCTGTGTTTTTTTTTAGCCCCCCCAGTCAAATAATTTTGAGATTCACAGTTAGGAGCTCTGCTCCATTTCTTCACTTTTGTTGGATATTTAGTATTGTCATTACTTTTTGACCTTTTCCTTCGACAAGAATTTATACTGTTTTTTTCCTGGTAAGTCATTGTAGCTTTTCTTAGACTTGTTCTGTATATAAGGAGTTTATTTGCTGTTTTACACAGTAGCCTTATTCTGTATTATGGATTTATCATCTATCCAACAGTAGTTTACTGAGCTGTAGATGAATACATAAGTATTTTTGTTTACCTCTGACGGTTTTAAACCTACTCAGTAAACCTCTTTTGCCAGCTTTACTCAGGCCAAGTACATTTTTAATAGTTAGAATCTTGTCCATTATAAATTAAAACAACCTATTTTGATAGGTGTTATTTGGCCTGTTTTTAAGGTTCTATTTATGTTACTGAGATTTGAATTTTGTTAGTATATTTAATTTAATAAATGTTTATTTTTTATTGATCTGTCAGGATATTATTACTGCTTTAGAATGTTACTGTTATAATTTGTGTTTTTAATTGGGTAATTTCACTTTTTCATTGTTTAATTTATGATTGTAGTATTTAACCATTTTGTAACAGTTGTGTTAACTAGGTCTTTTTGATCCTAATTTGAGTTCTGTTTGTACACATTGGCTGTGTTCGGTATTTTCTACACCATTTCTTCTAGACTCCCATAGCCCATGCTTATTGTGTGCAGTAGGCTTCAGCTACTGAAGAAAATATAGGACTGGGTACCATTTCTGCTTGCTGGCTGTGTGTGTGTGTGTGTGTTAGGGGCTGGGTGGGTAACTGGTCAATTCATTTGCTATTTTTAGAAGTCAGTATGGGGTCAAACTATCCCACAAGCCAGCTAAGTACCTATCTTGTATGATCCTATTAATTTCTTATCATATGGGACAGTTAGGATGGATGCATTCTTAGGTCCATACAGGTGTGTTGTGCACTAATGCAAAGTATATTCATAGCTGGTCTGGTGTTGTCACTAATTTGACCTGGTATTTATAAGTTCTCAGGCTGTATGACAACTTTGGTCTAGTTCTTGGTGCTGCTGTGCCCGCCACATTGTCTTTTGTTGAATGTTTCATCCAGACCATGTTAATGAGGGTTATTTTAATTTCTTCAGTCATCAAAGCATATTTAAACAAGTATGTGGCTATGCTTCTTTGAGTTTGCTATGAATTCAGGAGCAAACTGCAGGTAACTCCTCATATGCTGTCCATCTTGGGAGTAATGGAATATTCCCCAGAAGTTGACTTCTTGCTATCTGCTTGATGTTGTCCAGCTTTAAATGGATAGCATGGAACAATTTCGGCCTTCAAGCTGATGATATGTCTATGGCTGCTTTTTTAAGTAATTCCTTTGATGTGAAGGGGTTCAGGTTTGTTGAGGTTGTTACCTCTATCAAGCTTTAGCATGTACATATTGTCAATCTGGTTTTCTAGGAGCTGTTTTGACCAGTGACCTGGCAAAATAGCCTTTCACTTGGTCAGATCATTGATGTGTATTATGGAGTGCAGAAATGTTAACATGATCTCCCAATGCCTGATTTCTCCCATCTTACACTGCCAGTTCTTTGAGGAGCACTGTGCCTGTGGCCCAGATGAGCTTACTTATGCCTGCAGTATGGCCCCAGTGACCACTCTGGGTTGTAACATCCCACTCTGTTTAGTCCTGATTATGGCACAGTAACAGTTTTTGACGTTGGGATTTGTTCTGTTATGAGTGCTTGAGTGTAGGTGGCATTGCATTTGTCTGTTTGAAGACAGGCTTTGGCTGGTGTAGTACCGTGCCATCTACTAGACAAGGCTGATTTGTCCGAAGAAATTGCTCCAGTTGCTTAAACAACTATCTCTTCTTTTCAAGATGGTGTGGCGACAGCCTCTCTCATCTCCTAGAATTCTCCTTTCGCTGAGGACTATAAATTGGCCATGTGTGTTTCTGAACCTTCCTTGATTACATCAGGTATTCTTACAGTCCACATTCATGGACATCCAGGAGTTATGGCTTTCCTTGTGGAACTGGACTGAGTTTGTCAATCCTGATTACACAGATTTTACTTCTCTAATTTCTGCTGTATCATACTATCTATTTATAACCCTGCAACCCCCCCCCCCCAAAAAAAAAAAAAACGAAACGAAAAACTGGAAAGTGCAGATCTAGTTTTATACCAGAATTTCCCATTTCTTTTTCTTGGAGAGTTTTTCCATCTGCTTTATTGGCGAGACAGAACTAATTTTAAATCCTAAATTTGATAATTGCTATCCATTCCCAGACTTGTTCATCAGGAAGTTTGTGAAGTCTTGTTGATGTGTGTGCATAGAGATTCTTAACTTAAAAGAATCTTTTTGTGTGATTCATTTCAGTCTGGACTTAGTACAGGGATGCCTTTGACCAAGGTCTTATAATGGCCCAATATGAAGAAATGAGTACAGCTACTTAGTGTTGGTCCTGTTTGATCTGTTAACATTTGATATGTCAGAACACAGAATTTTGTCTTTCAGTATTTGACAAGTTACTGCCCTCTCACAGTTGAGGTTCTGGACTGCTTCATTTCCTGTGTTTGGCTTTTCCCTAGATTTAGATGTTACTCTTCATTGTAATGTTTTCATTGGTATTTTGCAGGGCTCTGTCTTAGGTCCTGCTTTCTCTGTGAAGAGCTTCTCTTGGGAGACTATATTTAGAGAGGTGTACACTACTGCGGTGGTGCAGTGGTAGCATTGTTGCCTCATAGCAACAGGTTCTCCCATTTGATTCTCTGCTTGGGTTGGGAGTGCCTTCTGTGTGGAGTCTGCATGTCTTCCCCGCAGTCGAGTGGGCTTTCGAAAGACATGCGTTGAATGGGCGTGCCTTCGTTGAAGGTTGGGCGTTGGGCTGGCAACTCGACACCATAAAAAAAAACTGCTGCCAGTCATTAGCAGACCGGAATTCCGCTGTGGCGACCCCTAACCGGGAAAAGCCGAAAGACAAACAACAACAACACACTACTACTGCTGCTGTGCTGGCAATGTGCAACTGTGCCTTTCCTTACCTCAAAAAGCTGCTCGTCAGAAACATCTGAAAATGACTGGGAATGATCAGTAAATGAATAACTTTACATCAAAAACACAGTACCGCCAGCATAGTTACCATTGATGTTTACTTGCTTATTTGGGATTCCAGTGTTCCATTTCTACACAGTAACATCTTTTTTGGTGGCAGTAGGCAGAAATTCATGTCGAGGGTTATGCTTTATGATTGATATTAAAGGGCTGTTCTTGAGTAACATTGATTCATAAAGGATCTTGTTACATTCAAAGATTCTCCCACTGGTTGTGCTTTGTCTTGGTTCCCCCTATTAGGAGTACTGCTGTATCTGGAGCTTCCATACTCAAATTGCTCAATTGCAGCTGGTGCAGAATTCTGGCAACCTGGATATACGGAGTGTCTGTAGATGGCATTGTATAACACCAGCAAGTCGGTAGCCTTCACTTGGCATCCTGTTGCTTTCTTATTATTGTCATTGTGCTCTGTTTTTTTTTTTTTCATTCTGGAGTTCTTGGTGGCTTCTGAAGTGCAGCTGGAGTCCTCAGTTACCCAGTTTTGTTTTGTGTACCATGGGCACCTTGTACCTTTGGAAACTGCTCCACAGTGGCTGAGGAAGTGCCAGTGCTATGCAGCTTCTAGAAATGCTTTAAATGTTACTTTTTAAGTTGTATTTTAATTAGCAAATGTGCCACCTTCAAAATTGGTTACACCTCTAATGCATGTTAATGCATTTTCTTTTTGCTTATTCCAGTGTATAACAGCATAATGGCTGGCTCATTTAATGCTTGGTGCTGGTCCCTGATCATCTCTTCACCTAAAGAGTTTTTATAAAGTGGAATTCCAGTAGAAAGTAATTGCATGCATAAATGAACTGCTGTGAAACTAAGTATCAGCAGTATTGCATTACAACGAATGTCAGTCTGAGAGAGAGGTTAGATTATGCAATGTTAAAGGATATGAATAGTTGCTAGCCTGATTAGAGGTGGCAAAGCACAGTGTGTCCGTTATGAAGTAACGAAGTGAAAGTTCTGAATAGAAATAATACTACTGTTTCCCACAGAGTAGAACTAGTACTGTTTGCATAAAGTATGTAAATTAGTAAAATACTACTACTACTAAAATACAAGATGTTTAAATCCGATACCATATCCTTGGTAGGTATCGGTCCCTGTCAATGACCAAGAGTAACCGTGCCACATAGTTGAATGTACTGAAGTCAGAGAATTCAGCCCAACACCATATTCATGGATGATTTCAGCTATCTCAGCCTAAACTGGGATATATATACACAACCATTAGCATGCAGACTCAAAGATTCCTGGATTTTTTCAAAGCAAACTCCCTAGAGCAGCTAGTTTGCTCACCTTCTGGAGGTGTAAATGTCCTGTATCTGATGCTTATAAATATGAGGGATCTTTGCACCCCCCCCCCCAACTTGTATAATGTCCTCACTGGTCAGATCAGATCATAAAGCTGTTGCCTTTGAACTAAGTATAAAGGCTGAACTCCCAGCAAACCCCAGAACCTTTAAGAACTTTACCAAGGCCAGCTACTTCCTATTAAGCAATGACATAGCTAAATTCCAAGCCCCCCCCAAACTCTGAGAACACATTGGCCTGTGTGGAAAACCCTGTGCAAGCATTTAAATAACTGCATAGAATAGGATGAAATAGAAAAGTATGTGCCACAGGAAGATGCTCTAGAGCCTTCTATAGAATGCCTGCAGGAAATGGAAAACAAGGGATGTGCCCTCAGTTTGGAAGAAAAATGAGCTGAGAAGAGTTGCTTTATTTTATAGACAGATCTATCAAGATCAATGAAATAGACTGCAGAAGGCTAATAAAACCCCAAAAGTCAGAAGTGATAAAACAAATGAACTTAATAATTAGGACTGTTCATAGAGATCCATGTGATATAACAGAAGTAAACAGGATATATTACTGTGCAGCTAAATTAATAACTGATAAAGTTCTACCACAAGAACACACGGTAGTGAGGGAAAGGAAGGGGAGAAATTGAATACCATCATGGAAATACCGAATAGAGAAAACTATAAAGCAGTTAAGACAAGAACTGTCACTGTTGGAAAACTATAGAAGAGGGAACAGATCAACAGAAATACTAAGAAAGATGTGATAAAAGCAATGCACAGTATTAGAACAGACCAGGATCTATCATGCACTATCGCAAATAAATTAAAATCAGCACAGGTGGAAAAACATAGAGGATACGAAGATAAATATAAAGGAAAAGTGCAAAATAAGCAATTTATAGAGAATTGGGAAACAAAGTAAAAGGAATTAAAAGACTGCCAAAAAAAAAAAGAAATGGATACATTTTGAAGAAATATCTATGAAGATCCTGTGGAACATAAAGATGCTAAATAGATAGAAGAAGTTAAAGAATAAAGAAGTTTAAAGGTACTGGATATGAAATGGGATGAAGCAACAACCAAAGAGATTTAAATAAAGTTAAAAAAAAGCCTTTAATTGGAAAACCTCAGGCCCAGATGCAGTACCTAACTTTTGGCTGAAAGTATTAACATCTTTGTATGAAGATTTAGCTATGAGTAAGAACTATTTATATGCGCACCCAAACAGGCACCAACCTGGCTAACAGGAAAAAAACAATGCTCCTACTTGAGTCAACCTGCAAACTACCCTAAAAATTATAAATCAGTAACTTGCCTTTTGACGACATATAAACTATACATGGGAATTGATGCTGACAAAGTTTATACTCATTTAGAAGAAAACTCAATTATGGAAGTAGAACAAAAGGGCAATAAAAGTAATATGGAACAAAGGATCATTTGTTAAAGTCGTAGTGGTGGACTGTAAAAAGGGGAAGAATTTAAGTATAGCATGGATTGACTGCAAAAAAGCATTTGGTAGTATCCCACATTCATGGATAAAAGAATGCTTAAAAATGTATAAGATAACACCCTACACTGATCGACTACATTACAGTGACCATGAAAGTGTCAGACCACTTTGCAATTAAGCCATGATAAAAGACAAATTATTATTCCAGGGATAAAAATTCAAAGGGAGATATTCCAGGGAGACGCTCTGTTACTGCTGCTATTCTGCCTTGCACTTAATCCATTAAGCTGTGTACTTAACAGCTTATGCCATGGCTATAATTTGGCTCATAGAAAACAACGAAGTGTAAAGACTTCTTATCTTCTCTTTGTCAATTTAAAACTGTATAGCTCATCAGATGAACTAAAAGTAGAACTGCAAGTTGTCAAAACTTTCAGATGATACAAGAATGTCATTTGGTCTTGATAAATGTGCAAAAGCAACCCTTAAAGCAGGAAAACTGCAACATCAGGAAAACAGTTTGGGACAAGAATGTGATATAAAAGAACTTCAGCAAGAGGGAGTGTATAAATATTTGGCAGTTGATGAAGGATCAACAATAAAACATGCACAAATGCGATTAAAACTTAGGAGTATTTCAGAAGACTTGAGTTAATTTTGAAAACAGCACTGGCGTCTAGGAACAAAATCCAAGCTGTAAACAGATTTGCTCTTCCTGTCCTAACTTACAGTTTTGGAGTGATTCACTGGCCCGAAAACATGTTAGATTAGATAGGAAAAACAGGATGCTTCATGCTCAAAATGATTTATAAAAATAAGTGCATAACAAGATTATATATTCCCATTCTGAAGGAGGGATGAGCCTCCTTGAAATTGATTACATGTATAGATCTGCAATTGTGGGACTCCAGATGTATCTGCCTGACCTCACAAGATCCAAACGTAGTGAAAGTTTTGAAACTTGAGAATAAATCTAAGATTACTTCTCTGCTTAATCTAGCTTAAGTATATCGGCATCAAGCAGGAATGGAAATCAAACCAGAAGTAGATAAAAATCGGGCAACAATTGAAATGCGCCAAAAAACAAAAGAAGGAATATAAGGTGAAGGACCAGATGAGAACGCAAGAAATTTGGAAAATGCATAAATATAGTTGCAAGTATAGAAGACTTCTAAAAGAACCTCATGTTGATCAGGAACTAATGCAGGAATGGTTGAGAGGCGAATTCAAACCAAGAGATGAAAGGTTAATATTGGAGGCACAAGATAGTGGGCTTGCAAACACGTTGGTTTACAAAGTCCATTGAACATGTGGGAGAAACAGACAAATGTAGGTTTTGCAAAACAGATTTGGAAACAGTTGCACACCTTGTTGCTGATTGCAACATACTTGTGTCAGGAGGACTGTACACTGAAAGGCATAATAATATGGCGAAACTGTTGCACTGGGGATTGTGTAAACATGGTATTGAAGTGGCTGAAAAGCAATGGAAACGAGCCATAAAACATCATAGAAAATGATGACGTCTACATCACATGGGATCATCCATTGTCAACAGATCAAAAGATAGATGCAAGAAAACCAGATATAGCGGTCCAAGAAAAGAAGACTGAAGTAGTATTGATCAT
Organism: Protopterus annectens; assembly: GCF_019279795.1. Taxonomy (NCBI): domain Eukaryota; kingdom Metazoa; phylum Chordata; order Ceratodontiformes; family Protopteridae; genus Protopterus; species Protopterus annectens. The sequence continues at coordinate 1,743,979,943 of NC_056726.1, read as the reverse complement.
TGAAATTGCCACACCCAGCAACTACAGTGTCCTGCATACTGAGAGACAAAGTTATAAAATACCAGGATTTGCAAACCGAAATGAGAGCAGTCTGGAAGAAAGATACCCAGATAGTTCCTATAGTAGTAGGAACAACGGGTCTTATAAAAGAGTCAGTAGGCATATTTAGATATGCTACCAATACATGTAACTCCATACGAATTGCAGAAGTCGTCATTACTGAGCACATTGCTGGTGCTGCAGCGAGCACTTTTAGCTGACATCCGGGAGTGAAGCAATACTAATTTCATGAAGTTTAATTGTACTTTGACTTAGGAATGGGGTCCATTCCTGTCATGGTATTAGAAACCCAAAAGATTTGGAGAAATGAAAAGGGAGAAACCACAGTACCAAGCCAAAATAAACTTGGGACAAACTCCAAAAACATGTGCTTTTGGTGGTCCCCTAGTATTTGTTAGTTGTACAACAAAAGAAAGAAGATCCTGTCCAAAAATAAGAAGGGTCATGCCCAAAAGACAAAACTCCATCAGCTTAACAAGCAAATGAATGGACTAATCAAGTCTACCAGTGCCAACTTAGTGGCATATATAGCCTCCCAAGCTAAGGATAACCATAAGGCATTTTTCAGTTGTCTATCCTTAAAGGGAGCACCCAACAGTGGCTGTATTTACAGTAAAAAAAAAAACAAAAAAAAAACCCCTATACAGAACTGAGGAGTATAGCAAACTTGCAGGCCGATTAAATTTAGCTCCAGTTTCACCCCCTCCCAGGAAGTACCCTGTACCATTTCTCCCTCAGCTGTCACTAACGAACATGTCCTCACTGCACTCTCCAGAGCTAAAAACACCACCAGTTGGTTGTGATAATATCCCAGGATGCCTCCTAAATAAGTTGAAACATGACTTGTCAAGCCTACTGGAATCTCTATTCACCCACAGGCTTCATCCCTAGGGAAAAGACTGTGGACCTTCAACAGACACACAGGTTTGACTGGTCTTGTATGCAAGGCCATTGAAAGAATTATAGTGGACTGGATAAAAAAAAAGATGTAGCAAATTTTCAAACACTGGGCCTATCCCAGTTTGATTTTGTTGGGTGCAGGTCATACCTACTAAACTTGATGGACTTCTTCGAGAAGGTCACTAGAGCCATGGATGAGAGCAAAACAGTACATACTGCCTACCTTGGCCTGGCAAAGGCGTTTGACACAATACCTCATTTGGGTATTATAGACAGACTCATGAATCCCTATGTCACTCTATGGATTGACAAGTGACTCATATATAGGACACACAAAGTTAGGGTGGGAGAATCCATCTCTACCAATAGACCTGTTATTAGTGGTGTCCCACAGAGCTTGGTACTGGGACCTCCTCTTTTTGGAATATGCTTCACTGAAGTCAAGGCACATGTAAAGGCCTTTTGGCTGGCAAGATTTGTTGACGATTGCAAGCTAGGTGCAGTCATTGAATCCCCCAACAATGTATCCTCCAGGAGGGTCTCACAAAGACAGATAACTGGGGCCTAAAACTCCGTGCAAGAAATGCATAATTATACCCTTTGAGAAGCTGACCACCCCTGCAAATTACATTGATAACACTCACCAAGAGTAGACTCTGTGGTAAGGGATTTTAGAAATTCAGGTTGACTGTAACCTGAGCTTTGTTCACCATGTATCCAAGGTAGTGAGAAAATCCTTCAATGCGACAAAACTTAAAAGTAAGGGCATGTTATCCAGAGCTGTAGTCCCACTATACTCTTATCCTCATTAGACCAGTAATGGAGTACAGTGCATCCTTTGGCATGTACTCATCCAGGATTTGCAACAGCTGGAGCAGCCACAGAAGTTTCTAACTTAAAAAAAAATACAGTGTAAATGTCTTGTGCAGACCACCTCAAAGCCCTATCCCTGTATTCTGTCTCCTACAGACTACTGAGGGGCAATCTATGCCTGACCTAAAAGGCATTCTCTGATCCAGCCCCGATAGATCTGCTACACCTTTGCAAAATGAACATCACTAGTTAACAGAGCTAAGGATCTAAACCTCATCTGTGACAAAACATGTTAGAGGGACATGCATGTCTCAGAGGTGAGATTACCTCTTCTCTGGAACAAATTCCCTCATTCATGTGAAACAGAACTCTTCCTTAAGCCCTGTTCAAACACATTTTGGACCAATGGATGGGAAATTGCAAATACATCCTTGTCTTATATCCTGTGGCCCTTATGGACAGGGACAATTTGTTGGTGCCCTAATGTGCATGCATCTACCAAAGCCATTCTATCCTGTTAGGTATTGATAATTGAGAAAATTGGAGCATGAATGGCTAGGTTTAAAAAGGACTTGGGGCCATTAGCCTAGTAATCTGCTGTGATCCTATGTTAGTGAACAGGGGTATGACATTTTCAGTGTTCATTTTTTTTTTTTTTTTGCATCTTATTAAAATATACTGTTAGTCTGTGATGCACTTACACATATCTTCATGTAAAAGTTGTTATTGGTATGCTGTTGAATATCATAAGGGATTTTTTAAGTTCTAATATGATGGAAGGTGATTTCACCAAGCAGGTCCTACCTGTTTTGATGAAGACTTTCTTGCCAGATGTTCATCGTGCATACAGCTGCAGTCATCACACTTGGGTTATCCTGCCGTCAGGCAGGTCCTCGGTCGGCCGAATTCCAAAGTCTAGGTCCGGCGTCGGTTGTCGCTTCCTCCCTGACGTCAGTGTGGCAGGGGTATAAAAGAGGCAGCTGACGCCATTTTCTTCAGTCTTTCTTGCCGCGCGGTGCCTGAAGCAGAAGCAGTTCGCAAGTGCTGGTCAGCCAGCTCCTGAGATTTACGAAAAGTATTTCAGCCAAAGTCTTCTTTAAAGCTAAGTACCCCATTGGGGAAACTTTTCTTGCCTCAGATCGATGTCAGACAAAGTTAATAATTGCATTTCTTGTGGGAAGCAAATAAGGATTTTCACTCTTACTGTATACCTTGCTTAGGGCCAGACCACGACGACTCGGCCTGCCGTTTTTGTGCTAGGTTTAACAAGCGCACTATTAAGCGCTGGGCGGAGTTCGCCCTTCATTATTTTGGCAAAAAAATTAATTATATCATGTCGTCGGATATACCGATGCCAGTTTCAGGCAAAAAACGCAAGGATAAGGACAGACATCCGAGGCCTGCACCGAGTAATGAGATCACGCCAAGGCCCGACTACCGGTTCTCATGAAACTATTTTACCGGCGACTTCAGTACCCGAGGTCGCAGCTTCCTTGGTCTCCATGCCCACTGCAGATACCGACGCCACTCTTGGCGGAGAAACGGAAAAATTTAGCGAGGCCTGCCATTTCTGAAGGCGTTTTCAGGCCTGCCACCTTCTCTATTAAATCGTTCTCTAAATCTAAAGCTCCAATGAAAATTAAAAAACAGGGTCCTCAGACCCCCTCTCAAGGCCCCATGCCTAAAAAACAGATGCTTAAAATGGCTGAGGATTTGATTACACTCATCAGGGGTTCTCAACCCCCCTCAGACAAAAGACCCAGGTTGGAGGAAGACTTCCCTTCCTCAGACCAGACTTCTATTACCTCAGACCTTTCTGAGGACCAGGATTACGCCTATTCCCCATTTGAAGACTCTGATGCTGAGGAGTCTATTCCCTCGAGGTACCTGCAAAAGAACAAGGTCAAGGTTTTTATTCAAGACTATTTCTCGTACCAAGGAAGAATAAAGATTGGAGACCCATCTTAGACCTATCTATTCTAAACGCATATCTAGAGGTACCAAAATTCAAGATGCTCACATTACAGCAGCTTCTTCCAATGCTGGGCAAGGAGTCTTGGCTGGTAACGTTGGACCTCAAGGAGGCATACCTGCATGTCCCTATCAGATAAGATGGCAGAAGATACCTCAGATTTCTTGCAGGTTCAACCCATTATCAATTCTCTGCATTGCCCTTTGGCTTATCTACTGCGCCCAGAGTGTTTACGAAATGCCTGGCATCAGTAATTGCTTTCTGCAGACAACGAGGAGTACAAATCTACCCATATGTGGACGACGGCCTGATCCAAGCAGACAGCAAGGACATTCTATTGCAGCATCTGGCGTTTGTAATAAAACTGTTAAACTGCCTGGGGTACACAGTGAACAAAAAGAAATCAAAACTAATACCCTCTCAACAGATAATTTTCCTGGGTGCCAGCTTAAATACAACTGCCCAGATAGCTTACCTCACCCCAGACAAACAAGGGCAACTGTCTCAATATTTCAACAAAATGGCAACTTTAACCAGGCTAACTGCAAGGAAAATCCTGCAGGCTCTGGGGTTCATGGCATCTTGCATCCTACTAATACCATTTGCAAAGCTGCATATGAGGAAACTACAATGGTACCTAAAAAACTTATGGTCTCAACACAGCCACAGCTTGGAAACAATTTTACCACTCATTCCATGCCTTCAAAAGGAATTTTTGTGGCGGGCTCAAGCATGCCAAAGAAACATGGGTCTCCCTTTCTGTATACCACAAGCAAGTCAGATCATCACAACAGACGCCTCAGACTACGCCTGGGGAGCACACATGGCAGATCAGTGCATCCAGGGAAAATGGTCCCAAAAACAGATGCACCTACACATCAACCAAAAGAAGATGCTAGCTGTGCAAAATGCTCATGACCTTCAAGGACCTACTACATCCGGGCCAGCTATTAATAAGGACAGACAACACCACAGTCATGTGGTACATAAACAAACAGGGAGGGACGCATTCATACTCCCTGTGCAGGCAAGCTATGACCCTGTGGAACACAGCATTGGAATTACAAGTTCAACTGCAGACACAATTCCTGCCAGGGCTGGAAAACACACTGGCAGACAACTTAAGCAGAATTACGACAGACCCACACGAATGGAAGTTGCATCCTCAAGTCTTCTCAAAGATAACTCAAGCATGGGGACAGCCAGACATAGATCTATTTGCTACCCACAGAAATTACCAGTTGGAAAAATTCTGCTCAAGGACTTATCATCCACAGGCCTGGAAAGTGGAGGCACTCTTTCAATTGGACAGCATTGACAGTCTATGCCTTCCCTCCTCTATCTCTACTGACCAAAGTCCTATTAAAAACCAGAGCAGAGAGGCCACAAATGATTCTCATTGCTCCAGACTGGCCATGACAGCACTGGTATCCTCTCCTAAAGAGCCTGTCACACTCACCACCATGGATCCTACCTCAAGTTCCTCTCCTGTTGTCCCAGCACAACTACAAGACCCTTCACAGCCAGCTCAGAACTCTAAATCTAGCTGCATGGAAAATACCTTAATTTGCCAACAGACTCTCCTCTCCAAAGAGGTACAGGATGTCATCTTGGAGGCCAGGAGACCCTCTACTAGAAAAACCTACTCCGCCAAATGGAAACGATTTTGTTCCTGGAATCAAGCAAAGGGCCAGAATCCTTGGGTAATAAATATACCTCAGATTTTACAGTACCTAGCTGAGATGTTAAACAGTGGCCTTTCCTTCTCTTCCATCAAGATCCACGCTTCAGCCATTTCAGCACAATACAATACGGATCCTCCTTTATTCTCACATCCTCTATTAAGGCAGTTCCTCAGAGGGGCAAAAAATATAAAACCCCACGGAAACCACCAGCTCCAGCTTGGGACCTCAACTTCGTATTGGAGAAGCTGACACTGCCTCCTTTTGAGCCGGCTTCTTCAGCAGAGCTACAATACTTGTCATGGAAAACAGCCTTGCTTCTGGCTATTATCTCAGCACGCAGGGTTTCAGAGCTACAGGCCCTCATGGCTGTGCAACCATTCATCATTTTCCATCAGGACAGGGTTTCCTTACGAACCAACCCTACCTTCATGCCAAAGGTAGTATCCAGTGTGGCTTTGAATCAGACTATTCATTTACCTACCTTTTATCCAAATCCACAGAACAAAGGGGAGAGGCTACTACACTCCTTGGACATTCACAGGCAACTTCGTTATTACTTGGACAGAACAAAGTCATTCAGGAAATCTGAGCAGCTCTTTGTGTCCTATGCTACAGGTGCTCAAGGAAAGGCTATTTCCAAACACACTATTTCAAAATGGATAGCCCACTGCATACGCTTTTGTTTTTCATTTCATGGAAAATCAGTGCCTGCATACATCAGAACCCACTCCACCAGGGCTACAGCTACCTCAGCAGCTTTCCTCAGGGGGGTCCCTACCAAGGACATTTTGGAAGCAGCTACTTGGAGTTCAGTGCACACTTTCACCAAGCACTACCACCTTCCACTATACTCAAAATCTAGAGCGGGCTTTGCCACAGCAGTCTTGCAGGGCATTCTAGCCCCTCCTAATTCCGCTTAGTACCAGCCACCCTTACTTAGCTTTGGGATTCTACCCAAGTGTGATGACTGCAGCTGTATGCACGATGAACATAGTACAGTTTTGTACCTACCATAAATGTTGATGTTTGAGTGCTCATACAGCTGCTGTCCAGGTTACCCTCCCTCCATCCCCTCTTAGGACAGGGCTTATGACAAACACCTTTAACATACAACCTAATTGGGGTATTCCTTCATGGTGTATTTGCTTGCAACTACTGTTTTGATTTATTTACTTATGTATGTTTGCATAACATCATGTATTGCCTTCCTTTCTGGGGGCACCTGACATCTGGGGCAAGAAAAACTGAAGAAAATGGCGTTGGCTACCTCTTTTATACCCCTGCCGCACTGATGTCAGGGAGGAAGTGACGACAACCGACGCCGGACCTAGACTTTGGAATTCGGCCGACCGAGGTCCTGCCTGATGACAGGATAACCCAAGTGTGATGACTGCAGCTGTACGAACACTCGAACATCTACATTTATGGTAGGTACAAAACTGTACTTTCTTAATCCAAAGGATGTTCAAATCAAAGACATTATCAATGTGGCTGTGTACTGTAAAATTCAGAGAAGAAAAAACGAGATTCATCCTCTTTATCCATCGACAGATGAATTGTGGTTTTAAATTCTCTAGTATCTGGCAGTACAGGATCTCATTCTTTTACAAGCTAAGGAACTTTACTTAGTTTTGGTAGATCCCTTGAAAAAGACCTTCTGTCTAAGGTGAATGAAGCTGCCAGAAGTCTTCCACTTACCAGATTTAATTTTGGCAAGTGGGAGAGGCTCTCCAATTGGGTGAAGAGGTATCGTATTCCATCCTGTTAGTTACTTTATATCGGATTCGTACCTGTATGAGACACTTGTTTGACAGGTATTAATTATTCCTTGAGCCTATCACATGTCTGGTATTGCAGTATATCACAGCCTTGTGGATGACAGAAATGCAGCCAGTAATAGTTCATTAAGCAGTTCTTAATTGTTATTCTTCACCCATATGTAAAGAAACCCTGCTTTTAGCAGTGAAAGTTTTTCATTCACAGGGTTACTTATCCTTCCTTGATGGAGGTGTATGATCTGCAGCTTTGAAGACTTGCAGCTCTTTGGTTTAACCCTCTGTGGCTCTGACATTATAAAACGTGTGCTAATCTTAACAGTATCACTGTTAGAACACATCAGTATCATTCACACTGCCTCAGTGGCATATGGGTTCTGTGCCTGCACAAACTGACTATGGCATATTTCCAGAACTCTGCATCGCTTCCTCTGACTCTCCCTCCTATCAGGGGAAGCCTAACCCCTATCACAGAGAATCAGTTATTCAGTCTTTAGTGTCAGCTGAAGGAGAGTAAGTTGAATCTGCTCAGCAGCCTGCATTGGTGGACTGTAGCTTTCAGAGATTCAAATAAGAATCCTTTGTGAACTTCCATTCCTCTTCGTTACGTACTTTTGTTTTCTTTTTATTTAAAAGGTTAATACAGTGTGTATGGGTGTTTGTATCTTAATATGCATGCTACTTACAACTGCTGTTTATTTTACATTTGTTTACCAAGAAAATCCGACTTGGAACAAACCCAATTTTCAGCTGAGGCCCGGGAAGAAATGCTCCAGACACATGTCTTTGTAATGTGGGAGGAAACCCACACAAACGCAGGGAAGACATGCACACTCCACACCAAAGGCACTCCAGCCGAGAATCGTCGAACCGGAGAACCTCTTGCTGTGAGCTGACAATGCTACCACTGGACCACTGCACTGTCCAATTAATTTCTGTGTTAATTCTAAACTTCTAAGACTACAACCTCTGCCAGATTTTAAAGCCAAGATCATGGATGCTCCTCTGGATAACCTTCTATTTGGCAAAAATGCTGCAGAACTTTTTAAAAACTTGCATGAAAAAAGCAAGGAACTATGGGACATTAAGCACTGGCTGGTGTCCCCAGTGCCCAGATACTACAGGAACTACCAAGCCAAAACATCCTTTGTCAGAAGGGCCCCTTCCGCCCCTTGCCCTTCTACTGCCAGACCATGTAGGGGATCTCGGAGACAACCTTATCCCAGACCCCCTCAAACACAACTCCCAAACAAACAGCCCATTTCAGATAAAGGGGGACCCTCCTCTGCGTGACTGCCTTGCCCAAGTGCCCCTGTCCGCCCGCCTTACTCAATGCCTCCCCTTCTGGAAAACCATCACTACAGATCTGTGGGTTCTTTCCATTAACCAAAAAGGATACTTTCTTTCCTGGAAAGAAAAACCTACACCAATAAGGATTCCTTTCCCTCCCAAAAATCACCTCCCTCTACTTACTCCCATCCTGCAGGGACTAGTCTGCCAAGGAACCATAGAACCAGTTGCCTCCGGACAGGAGGGATGAGGCTTCTACTCCCGCCTTTTTAGTCCCAAACAGATGGCCCCTGGAGACCTATCCTGGACCTCTCCTACCTAAGCTTGTTCCTACAGGTCCCCTCCTTCTTGATGCTCGCCCTTCAAGCTTTTATACCCTTCATCCCATCTCAAGCCATCATGGTCACTCTAGAACTAAAGGATGCATACATGCACATCCCAATCAGACCCTCCCACAGGAGGTTCCTACTCTTCTCTGGGCCCTCTTCTCATTTTCAGTTTACTGCATTGCCTTTTGGCTCGTCTACGGCACCCAGAGATTTTACCAAGTGCTTGGCCCCACCATTGCAGAACCAAGGGAATACAAATCTAACCTTACTTGGACGACATTCTCATTTTGGCAGAATCAGAGTCCACCCTTTTGGCAAATTTCCAATTCACCTGTCCCTTCTAAACAACCTGGGTTTCACCCTCAACCTCCAAAAATCCTCTCTCCTCCCACAACAGGGCAAGGTTTTCCTAGTGTGCAGAATCAGAACAGACCTAATGAGATCCTTCTTACCACCAAAGTACAATCCCTCTCCAACCGTTTTCTAAGTCGGTTGACAGAATCGCACCTAACTGCAAGACAGTTTCTGCAAACTATAGGTCTCATGGCTGCCACCATCCCCATGCTGCCACTAGCAAGGATGCACATAAGGAAATTCCAATGGTACATAAAGAATATTTGGTCACAGAGCCAACAACCGCTAGACAAACTCATCCCCCTTCTGCCCTGTCTAAAATTAGAACTGAAGTGGTGGATTCAGCAAGTTTCCCACAACCAGGGAATTCCTGTGCAGCTCCCTCCCACTTCCCAGTCTATGCACACAGATGCATTAGACCTAGGATGGGGGAACAACCCTGCAGGTACAACAGTGCTGGTCCCCTGCCCAGCAAAAACAGCACATCATTGTCAGAGAGATGACTGCTGTCCTCCTAGCTCTAAAAGTCTTCCTTCCCATGCTGCAACCAGGGATACTCCACATTGCGACAGACAACACTGCTGTCATGTTGTACCTAAACAAACAAGGAGGGACAAAGGCATACCAGTTATGTCTGATAACCTTGCTAATCTGGGAAACAGCAGCAAAACAACCTCTTCCTGAAAGCGTCTTACATCCCCTCTCAGGAGAATAAGCAAGCGGACTTGCTCAGCAGAACCACGTCTCTGCAACACAAATGGATGTTGCACAGGGATACCTTCCTACACATAGTCCACCAGTGGGGCACATCACAACTGGATCTGTTTGCCTCCCCCTAGAACAGACAACTGAACAGATTTTGCAGCAGAACTCACTCACCACTAGCTTGGTGAGTGGATGCCTTCAGTTTTTCATGGCAGGGAATGTATCTGTATGCCTTCCCTCTAATTCAGAGAGTCCTTCTGAAAATCAAGAAGGAACAGCCAAAAATCTTGTGGTGACTCCCTATTGGCCAAGGCTACACTGGTTTCCCCCTTCTGTTTTCACTAGCCAAGGGCAATCACCACAAGCTACCCCACAAGGTGGACCTACTAACTCAGCAAAAGGGATCCCTCCTGCACCCTCAACTGTGTTTTTACTGCAACTAACTCTGTGGGTGATCACCTGTTGATCCCTTTTAGACAGTACTACTCAGAAGACGTGCTGTCAGTCCTGAGGGAGGCCAGAAAACCAGGTACAAAAAAAAAAAAATACTTGTCTAAATGGCAGGGATTCTCAGAATGATTTTCTCTGAGAAACAAGGACCCATTTTTGGCAGATCCTCACCTGGTCCTGAACTATACCTGTGGACTGATTAAAGAGGGACTAGCTTACTCTTCTGTTAAAGTCCATCTCTCAGCCATTTCTGCATACTTGCCTTTACAGCCACCTCTTATTTTCAGACTGGATGTAAAACTGTTCCTGAGAGAGTTCTTGCACATCATACCACAAAGAAAGCCCATCCCTCCTCCCTGGGACCTCAACTTTGTGCTGGAAAAACTTACCCTACCCCCTTTTGAGCCTGCCAGTACAGCATATCTTCAAATGTGCCAATGGAAAACCATTCTATTAGTGGCCATTGCCTCTGCTAGGAGTGTCTGAATTACAGGCCCTGATAGCTTGCCCTCCTTACACCACCTTCCACAATGACAGGGTTACCCTTCGCACTAGCCCCTCCTTTATGCCCAAAGTAGTTAACTAACTATCCTTAAACCAGTCTATTCACCTACCCCCCCTTCCCTACTAACTCGGCAGAAAGGATTCTCCATTCCTTAGATGTACATAGGCAACTGAGATTCTACTTGGACAAAACCAAGTCTTTCAGAAAGTCTGACCAACTGTTCATTTCCTTCCATCCCAGGGCCTTGGGTAAGGCAGTCTCCAAATAAACTATTCCCACCTGGATAAGAAAATCCATCCTGTTTTGCTACTCTCATCATCACAAACCATTGCTTAAAGGAGTACGAGCTCATTCTACCAGAGGCATGGCTACCTCTAAGGCCTTCATGAAAGGACTAGACACAGCTTTCATCTTGGAGGCAGCCACCTGGTCCACAGTCCATACCTTCACTAACCACTGCAAGGTGGACCAGATCTCTAGAACCAGGGTAGGATTTGCCAGGGCAATCCTGCAAGGATTCCTAGAATCCTCCACCTCTGCCACCTCACAACATTCCTTCTAGCTGTGGTACTCTCCCACAGTATGAATACTGCAACATCGGAATAGAAGGACATAGAATAGTTGTGTAAAATCTTACCATAACCACAGATGTCCTTCTCTTCCATGTTGCAGCATTCCTTCCCACCCTCCATCCCCCTGATATCCTCTATCTTCTCTAGTGTATCCCTTCACTACAGACCACTCTTTACAGCCCTGCAGGGACATTTGCTTCTCTTTGGCCTTGTAGTCTCTTCTGTGGGCTTCACGTTCTGAGTTCTGTGCGTGGCGACATCACATTTATACTCCACGGTTTATGGCCTTATGTGTGACGTCCCATGCATCTACGGCAGCCAGGCTTAAGCTTTTGTATAGGAGCCGACGTCTGGTCACCTGGGGGCTGGAAATCCCACAGTATAAATATTGCAACATGGATGAAAAGGGCATCTATGGTTATGGTAAGATTTTACACAACTGTTCTATATCCTTGGTTACATAACCAGAATTTTTCTGAGGATTTAAAAAAGTGAGACTTTGAATGCTCTGTTAAGTTCTGAATTTTGTGTTTGATCCTGTTGCACAGATTCTCAAATAATGGGATGAGAAAGATAAAATAGTGCATGGGGTATATAAATGTTTCATTTTCAGGTTTTCTCCCCTAACAATGCCTTCAACTTCATAGGGCAGAGCAAACAAAAATCCGACCCTAACAGTCACGGTACCAAGAGGTGATGGCAGGAGGATAATGATTCCAAACCAAATAAAAAGGTGTTTTTTTCCACACAAAAAAAATTTCCCCTGCTAAAAAATTACTATGCTGAAACTCGAGGCATCCCATCGCTTCTGTTCTTCTCCCCTTTCATAGGTTCATAGGTTCATACTAGGCTATCTGCCCAAGGGCATTTATAAGCCTAGCCCATAGTTATGTGGCTTTCGCCACCCCTTTAGTTTGAATAAAAACTATGCCTATCATTTTGCTGTGCCTCTGTCAAGCAGTGACACTGAAGTAATCCCTGGGGTATATCTGCAATCTCCCATCCATTGGTCAAGATTCCTCTTGAACAAGGCCAGAGAGGTGCTCTGCCTCACATGTACCGGGATTTTGTTCCACAGCATAGGGAGTCTCTGGGTGATGAATCTGTCCCTCCAGCACGTTCTATTTATAACCGTGTCAAGGTTTAAGTCTCCGCCCTTGTGGTTCTGAGGGATCTAGATTTTTGAGGTGAAGCATATTCATCAAATCTGGGTTTGACATGGCCTTATATGTCAGGCACAGGTCACCTCTGAGCAAGCGGTATGAGACTGAATAGAGCTGGAGTTCTTTCAGTCGGGCAGCATAAGACATATTTTTGAGACCCTTTATCCTTTTGGTGAGGAACTTTTGGGGCCTTTCAAGCTGCAGCAGGTGTCTGGTCAGATACATTCGAACGGGCATTGTACTCAATCATAGGTCTAATGAGTGATGAGTCCAGGGGCACGATCAGCTCCCTTGCTCTAGCTGTGGATCCCTTCATGTTCAGCTGGGCGATATAGAAGGTTTTCCTATCTACTTTAGCAACATGTGTGTCAAGCGAAGGCTACTGTCAACCTGGGTCCCCAGATCACTGATGACTTTTTCTGTGCTCAGTGGATTGCCATCTATATGGTAGCTAGGGGTAACCTTGTTTTTCCCGAAGGGTATGAATATGCATTTTGGCGTTAAACTTCAGGCCATGGCTCTGGCACCAGTTATCCGTTTCTGTGAGGCCCTTCTGGAGGATATCTGTGTCAGATGTGTTTTCGATTATGGCGCCCAGTTTGCAGTCATCTGCAAACTTTGTCAGCCATAACCCTCCTGTGTTTGCTTGTACTTCAGAAAAGTAGATGCCGAACAAGAGTGGACCCAGGACTGAGCCCTGTGGGACACCACTTGTGACAGGCTTTGAGTCTGACATGGCTCCAGCAACTCTGACCCTGTGGGTTCTGTCACTTAGCCAGTTTGCAACCCATCTTGTGATGTATGGGTTTACATTCAAGCTGATGAGTTTTTCGATGATACCTGAGTGGGGTATTGTGTTGAAGGCCTTTGCCAGGTCGAGGTAGGCTGTATGGACTGCCTTTCCTCATCAATGGCCTTGGTGACAGTCTCGAAAAAGTCAACCAAGTTTAAGAGGCAGGATCTGCCTTTGACAAAGCCAAACTGGGTTGGATCCAAAGTCTGCAAGTTCCCTATGTCTTTATTTATGAGTTCCATTATGATCCTCTCCATGGCTTTGCAGATAAGGCTTGTCAAGCTAATGGGCGGTAATTTCCAGGGTCTGTGGAGGCACCGCCCTTATGAAGTGGGACCACAGTGCGTGCGCCACTCCTTGAGTGCGTATCCTGAGGTGAGGCTAAGATTAAACAGCTGTCCTAACTGTGGGTTTAATTCCTCGTTGAGTTCGTGAAGCACACAGCCGGGGACACCATCCGGTCCCATGGATGCTGTGTTTTTGCCTTAGTGAGGGCAGTTCTCACCTGGGCGTTGGAGATGTTTGGGGCTACAATCCTCTGGAATAGATATCTCTCCCTTTGGGGGGGAGGGCGGCGGGTTTGCACTGTACCTGTCAGCCAGTATGTTGGCAATGTGTGTAGGTTCAGTAATTTTCACATCATTTTGAACTAATTCTGAGCATATCTGGGAGTTTCCTCCTAGGTTTCTAACATAGCTAAAGAAGGCCTTATGCTTCTCTTTAGAGTCCTTGGCGATTTTTCTCTCAGAATTTGCCTTGGATGATTTTATGAGAGCTCTTAGTTTTTTACTTATAATGATCAAAGGTGTCTTACCTTTCAAGGATTTTGCTCTATCTTGTAGTAGCTTCCTCCTTTTGTTGTAGAGCTTGTTTATGGCTGGGGTCCACCAGACTGGACGCTTGCCTTTGGTACAGAGAGTCTTTGTTTTGTTTGGGATTGCCTGATCCATGCAGTCCTGCAGGTGCTGGTAGAAGGCATTTGTAAGTGATTCAGTGGTTTGAGTAATGTTTACCACTGGCTCAGGGGCCTTAAAGGAGACCACACTAGTTTTTAGAAGTGTGAAATCGGCTTTTGAGAAGTTTTCACTGTGGTCTTTTTTTGTTTCAGGTGGGGCGGATGAGGACCTCCAGCGAGATTAGTTTATGATCTGATCTCACTAGTGAGGGGTATACTTCCGGTGTTGAACATTTTGATCCCATGTTCGTGATGATGAGATCAAGTATGTTTTCTCCTCTTGTGGGGATGGTGACTAGTTGTTCCATGGCATTTGAGTTTATGAACTCAAGGAATCTTTGGGTTAGAGTGTTCGGGCTTGAGTAGTGTTCCCAGTCTATATTAGGGTAGTTGAAGTCACCTAGTATGATGGTGTTTGGAGATACATTTATCCTCCAATGTTTTCAGGAAGGCCATGTGAGGTTCCTGAGTTCGAGAGGGTGGCCTGTAACATGCTACAAATTGCAGAGCAGTCTTGACTATGGTTAATTGCACCTGGATGGTCTCCGATGCATCGTGCGTTGCCACCAACCTTGAGGTGTGGGTGTCCTTTATGAATATGGACACCCCTCCTTTCTTGGTGTTGTCCGGATTTTGGGGCGGAGCATGATATGAGGTGAAACCTGTTAGTGCTGGGGTGCTCTCAGGAGCCTTGAACCAGGTTTCTGTCACAGCACAGACATCGATGTTCTCCATATTGAGAAGGGCCTCGAGTGCGTGCATCTTGAGATTGAGACTTCTGGCATTGAGCAGCATTACCCTTAGTTTTTTTCCGTTTTGGTGTTCTAGGGTGGTAGGTTTAGAATTTGTGCCTTACCTAAAAAAGGCACTATGGGGGTGGCTAGACCCTTTGCCAATATCCGGAAGCCCAGGGTGACAGGTGCAAGCCGTCCCTTGCGAAACAGCGTGGCTTGTCCAGCATGTCATCCCAGGCAGACAGACATTGGATCCCCTTTGAATGACACCAGAATTTAAGCCAATTATTAAAGCTGATCATCTTATCACTATATTGTGGCATCATTCTAGGTGAAGGTAGGATACTGCTCAAGGTCAGGGTCATACCTGCCTGGGCTACATAATCAGAGAGCTCCTCGATGTCCCTTTTCATGTAGTCCAAGGAGGTACGTCTCAGGTCGTTGACACCAGCGTGGACAATGACTGAGTCGTACTTGTACCTGCTGTTGAGAGACCTGAGTGCTTGCGTTATGTGGCAGATTCTATCGCCCGACAGGCAGCTTACTGTGACCTTCTCTTTACTCAGTCTGGTGAGCGGGAAGTCAGTGTGTCTGACTATGGAATCACCAATGACAAGTGTGTCTGGCATTTTGTTTGGCCTTAAGGGCTGTGACTGTTTGACACTCTGACTGTGTGGTCTATGTGTTGCATGTGTTGGGTCGTGAGGTGGTAGTTGTTTGGGTGTCTGCTTTGGTGGCCTCTGCTGTTTTGGTAAATTTTTGATCAGAGCCTCCGAGTATGTCTTTGTGTGAGTATGTGTATGATTTGAAGTTGTGATGGTACCATGTGTGACTGGGTATGTATTGTGTGTTTACCTTCTCCTCCTGTCTGGTCTTGCCAGTCCTATGTTGAGAGAGCTCAGCCTCCAGTTTGGCCGTATAGTTGCATCTCTCGCATGTATTTGTGTTTTGTGGGAGAAGGAGAGGATTGTCTGTGTACATGAGGCAATTGTAACATTGCCTCAATATTCCCAGGTTCACCAGTTGAGCTGGAGAGGACACTAGCAACTGATCCCTCGACATACTAGAAGTAGTAGATAAAGAGACTTTCAATGGACTCCGGGGGAAGTGGGTTTTAGGCTGGTGGGGTACTATCTATAATAAGAGTGCTTTATCAAGGTGCAAGTACTGTAGGAGTAAGTGCTAGGCTTTACAGATAGAGAATAGTCTACTTGGGAATCAAGTAGAGATGAACTTTTCAGTTATAGGATATGCTGGTTAGATCAGCAGTACAGCTCGAGGAAGGTAGTTCTAAGGGAAAATTGGAAGAGTGGAATTTAGATGGCCCAAATAGTTTAACCTTGTTTAACCGCTGCTCTTGTGTGCAACAGTGGTAACTCCGTGCTAAATCGCTACAGCGTTTAAGCGTGTTTTATAGCAGGGGCTGAAGGGAGCTAGGAATTGGCCCAAAAGCGACCAATGGACTACTAGTTTCTGGCTGAAACTTCACAAAATCAGACAAAAGGCGCTCAGTGCTTCCCACTCCCACTGGTAAGCAAAGAAACTTCCCTCCTTCCTAATAAGGCAATGGATCAGTAACAGGAACTAAAAACAAAGCCCAGGGATCAGCAACTCTGAAACTGGACTACTCTAGTTCAGTAAGGCGGAAAACAAGAGATATTTTTTGTTTTATTACAGAGACAAGGAAAAAACAGACAGTAAATGCTATAAATGCTGTAAATCGGCTAGCGCACTTTAGTGTGTAGCCTACAGAAACAATTTGCAACAATTAGTAACTTAAAGTGCAATAAACAGTGTAAAATGCAGAAATCACTTAAAGTAGCAGTAAAACAGGCGAAATGCAGTCGCTAGCTTAAATAACAGTGGGAAAGCCACAAAAATACTTATATCTGGTAGAAAGTCACTCTTTTAGCTCTCTGCTGCTTGGATCACTCTGCAGGCCACCACGAGGATCTGTGCTGAGTTGGTACAAGCTGGAAAACGCGTGTTTAGCGTGTTTTATAGCAGGGGGCTGAAAGGAGCTAGGAAATGGCCCAAAACGACCAATGGACTACTAGTTTCTGGCTGAAACTTCACCAAATCAGACAGAAAGGCTGCTCAGTGCTTCCCACTCCCACTGGTAAGCAAAGAAATTTCCCTCCTCCCTAATAAGGCAATGGATCAGTAACAGGAACTAAAAACAAAGCCCAGGGATCAGCAACTCTGAAACTGGTCTACTCTAGTTTTTTTTTTTTTTTTTTTTTACAGAGAGAAGGAAAAAAACAGACAGTAAATGCTATAAATGCTGTAAATCGGCTAGCGCACTTTAGTGTGTAGCCTACAGAAACAATTTGCAACAATTAGTAACTTAAAGTGCAATAAACAGTGTAAAATGCAGAAATCACTTAAAGTAGCAGTAAAACAGGCGAAATGCAGTCGCTAGCTAAATAACAGTGGGAAAGCCACAAAAAATACTTATATCTGGTAGAAAGTCACTTTCCCCAACTTTAGGTCAACCCAGCAGCCTAGCCACAAATAGTCTCAGACAAGTGGGTGCCGAGAGTAATGCAATGAGGTTTCTTTTGGCAGTAGACTGAAAATCCTGCTCCCTTCAGGGAAATCCCCCTGCACCCTCCAGATTAGACACGTCTATTTTTGTCCATTACTCCTTCACAAGTTGCAAGCAGGGGTTACAGAACAAGATGTTCTTCACGTTTCACTGTTGCAGTCATTACATTTGGGTAATCCTGCTGGCAGGTTGCCGTCAGTCGGCCTGAATTCCAAAGTCCTGGGTCCTGCATCGGCTGCTGTCGCCCTTTCCCTTTTATCAGGTCGTCAGGGGTATAAAAGATGTGGCAGACGCCATTTTCTTTAGTCTTTCTTGCAGCGCGGTGGCCGAAGCAGAAGCAGTTAGCAAGTGCCGATCGGCCGACTCCTGAGATTTTCGTGTTAGAGTTTCAGATCTGAAGTCTTCAATAAAGCTAAGTACCCCGTTGGGGAAACTTGTTTTCTTGCTCCAGACTGATGTCAGAAAAAGTAAATAATTGTATTTCTTGTGGAAAGCAAATACTTCATAAGGACTTTCCTTCTTACTGTATTCCTTACCTAGGCCCTGATCACAATGTTTCTGGTTGTCGGTTTTGTGCTAGATTTAACCAACGCACTATTAAGCGTCGGTATGATTTTCCTTTAAACTATTTTGGACGCTGTTTTAATTATCCAGAAATGTCTGATAACCATCCGACTACCGGAGTTCACAAAAAACGCAAAGAAAAGGAGAGCGATAGACAACCGAGGCCCAAAACCGACAAAGCTTCTCCTAAGCCAGTCGCCAGCTCTCAGGCGCTTTCGCAGCCCCTGACACCTGCTACTTTAGAGTCGCAGGCCGTTACTGACTCCCATGTGGAGTCGGCTGTGCCACTGGAAAGTCAAGGTATTGGAGCCTCTGAATACTATTCCTTCAGATGGATCCAGAGCTGCTAAGCAGGCACCAGCTTCTGAGGGTATATTCAGACCTAAACATCTTTACATTAAACCAACCTCAGCTTCAAAGGCTAAAGCACCTTCTAAAGCAAAGAAACAAACTCAAGAGCCACGTGGACAGTCCTCTATGCCCAAAAAACAGATGCTCAAAATGGCCGAAGACTTAATTACCTTGATTGGAGGTTCCCATCCCCCTCCTGATAAGAGCCCTAGGCAAGAGACTGACTGTGAATCTTCAGATCAGGTTTCTATTTCTTCTGATTCCTTTTCTGATCAGGAATATTCTCTTCCCCCCTGTGAGGATTCTGATGCTGAAGAATCTATACCTTCAGCTTCTCCTCCAGAGGACTATTCTTTTGGGGAAACTTTGCATATCATGAGGGAGCATTTCCACTGGGAGTGCCAAGATTTTTCAGAATCTAAACAGAGGATCAGGGATTTCCTTTTAC
Organism: Protopterus annectens; assembly: GCF_019279795.1. NCBI lineage: Eukaryota > Metazoa > Chordata > Ceratodontiformes > Protopteridae > Protopterus > Protopterus annectens. Next base: position 1,743,960,977 of record NC_056726.1, on the reverse strand, counting down.
TACCTCAACGCAGGCCACTAGCCATTCCACCTGTGTTAGACATGGTAGATGTGTTTCGGAGTCTAGTCTTACCCCTGACTCCTTACCTCCAGCTCCTGTTAAGCCTGACAGATATTACAGGGTTCCTGACTCTCATAAATTCCTTTTTAAAAACCCTTCTGCAGACCCAGAAACTATTTCACAGGGTCCCAAAGGAGTTAAGGCTTCCACTGCAAAAAACCCTACCCCCTCTGACAGAGATTCTAGGCCACTGGATAGATGGGGGAAAAAAGGTTTACACATCTGCTACCTTGGCTATAAGGGCCTTAAACTGTCAGTTTCATATGCTCAAATATCAGCAACATGTCATGGCATTGCTTAAACAGAAAATGTTATTAAACTCTGAATGTGCAGAAAACAAGGAAATGCAGGATTTATTGCATGCAGCTGAACAGGTTGGAAAGCATACTTTGCAATGTGGTTTTGATTCTTTGGAGGCCTCCTGCAGGGCCACTGTTACGGGTTCTGTAATTAGGAGGCATGCTTGGTTAAAGGAACAAAATCTGCCTGATCATGTCAAAGTTAAATTATTAGATGCACCTTTACAGCATGATACTTTGTTTGGTGTTAAGGCAGAAGAGGTGTTAAAGAAAATGGAGGACAAAGCTAAATCTATGCAAACTGTCAAAGATTTTTTGCAAGCACAGCCACCTAGGTTTAGTAGACACTGGCCTACAAAGAATTGGTCCTTTCCTGTGTCAGACAGACTGCAAAAGGGCAGATCCAGAAGCCCTAGAGGCAGATCCCAGGCACAAGGTTCATACAGGTCAAAGCAGTGGGGTGCTTCTACCTCCAAAGTTGGAGGAGACAAATCACAACCATACAGGAAACTGTCCCAAATACTTACCCCTGCCTGCACCAAGCACTTATCTCCTGGCAGCACCCTTAGGGGGAAAATTAGCACTCTTTTCTCAAAATTGGCACATTATAACCCAGGACAAGTGGGTTCTAAATATTGTCACAAGGGTACAAGTTCCATTTCCATTCCCTGCCAAAGGCAAACGGCAGGCCAGATCTGACAAAAAAATCAATGGGCAGAGGCACAAAAACAAGTCTTTTTCCCCCATGGACATGGGGGCCATTCAACAAGTACCAGAGCAAGAGCAGGAACAAGGATTTTACTCAGGACTGTTCTTGGTACCCAGAAAGGACAAGGCCTGGAGACCAATACTGGACCTATCTATTCTGAGCACATTCCTGTATATACCAAAATTCAAGATGTTGACTTTACAGCAGCTTCTGCCCATGCTGGGCAAGAACGCATGGCTTGTGACTCTAGACTTAAGAGACATACATGCATGTCCCAATCAGACAATTATGCAGAAGATACCTCAGATTCAGTGCTGGCTCAGTGCATTACCAATTCTCTGCACTTCCCTTTGGCTTATCTACTGCGTCCAGGGTCTTTACAAAGTGCCTGGCACCAGTAATTGCATTCTGCAGACAAGGAGGAATACAAATATATCCTTACTTGGACGACTGTCTAATTCAAGCAGAGAACAAGGACATTCTTCTACAGCATCTGGCATTTGTGAAAAGACTTCTAACATGCCTAGGGTACACAGTCAACGAAAAGAAGTCAAAACTAGTACCCTCTCAAGAGATAATATTCCTGGGTGCAAGCTTAAATACAACTGCCCAGATGGTTTATCTCACGCCAGACAAACAAAGGCAACTGACTACCTATTTCAAAATGTTGGCAACAAAGGCCCAGTTATCTGCAAGAAAAATTCTGCAGGCTTTGGGCTTCTTGGGATCCTGCATCCTACGAATTCCATATGCAAGACTGCATATGAGGAAACTTCAGTGGTACATAAAAAGTGTTTGGACTAAACATTGCCACATCCTGGAAACAATGATTACTCTCATTCCCTGCCTACAACAGGAGTTTTGATGGTGGGCAAAGGCTTGTCACCAAAACAAGGGACAGCCATTCACATTACCTCCAGCCAGGCAGACACTAACAACGGATGCATCAGATTATGCCTGAGTGGCCCACATGGCAGGAAGATGCATTCAGGGCACATGGTCCTCAACCCAAATGCATCTGCATATCAATCAAAAAGAGATGCTAGCTGTTCAGAATGCCCGGACAGCCTTCAAGGACCTACTTCATCCGGGACAACTACTGATAAAGACAGGAAAACACCATGGTCATGTGGTATATAAACAAGCAGGGGGGCACAAATTCTTACCCCCTTTGCAGACTAGCCATGACTTTGTGGGACACAGCATTGACTTACCAAATTCATCTGCAGGCACAATTCTTGCCAGGAAGGAAAAATACTCTGGCAGATGAACTAAGCAGAAACCTCATGGATCCCCACGAGTGGCAGCTGGATCCACAAGTCTTCATGATAACAAGGAAATGGGGATGCCCGGACATAGATCTATTTGCCTCCCCTCACAACTACCAACTAAAAAGATTCTGCACAAGGACTTATCACAGACGAGCATGGGAAGTGGACGCCCTGTCTTTCAGCTGGAAAAACCTTTCAGTATATGCCTTTCCCCCACTGCCTCTCCTCCCCAAGGTACTCGTAAAGGTCAGACAGGAGAAGCCAAAAATGATACTGATTGCCCCAGACTGGCCCCGCCAGTACTGGTTTCCAATCCTAAAGAACTTGTCTCAATTCCCAGCTTGAACCTTACCTCAAATACCTCATCTGCTGTCCCAGCAAAACAGTCAGATCCTGCACAGCCAACTCAGGACTTTAAACCTGGCAACATGGCGGATAATGTAGTCACACAAAACACACCTCTCAGTAAAACTGTGATGGATGCTATTTTGGAGGCCAGAAGGCCTAGCACTGGAAAATCTTAATGCTGGAAAATGGAAGAGATTCTCTGCTTGGAACCAGGCACAAGGAACTGATACAGCTGTGTCAAATATTCCTCAGATTTTACAATACTTAACTGAGATGCTGGACAAAGGCCTATCTTTTTTATCTATTAAAATTCATGCCTCTGCCATTTCGGCTCATTACAGTACAGAGCCGCCAATCTTTTCTCATCCCTTATTACAGCAGTACCTCAGAGGAGCCAGAAATTTAAGGCCCCCAAGGAGATCACCAATGCCTGCATGAGACCTCAACTGTGTCTTGGAGAAACTCACTCTGCCTCCTTTTGAACCAGCTGCTACTGCTGATATAAAGTTTTTATCTTGGAAAACAGCTCTGCTGATAGCAATAACTTCTGCAAGGCGAGTTTCAGAGCTACAGCCACTCATGGCTGTGGTACCTTTTATCTAGATGGTCTCTCTGAGGACAAACCCAACATTTATGCCTAAAGTGGTGTCCAGTGTGGCTCTTAACCAAATTGTTCATCTGCCAACTTTTTATCCAAATCCACAGAACAAGGGGGAGAGAATTCTGCATTCTTTGAACGTGCACAGACAGCTTAGATTCTACTTGGACAGAACCAAAGTTTTCAGAAAGACAGAGCAATTACTAGTGACATATGCTGCAGGATCACAAGGAAAGGCCATCTCAAAGCAGACTATTTCAAAGTGGATAGGTCACTGCATTAGTTTCTGCTACTTGCACCATGGCAAGCCAGTGCCTAAGGGCATTAGGCTACATTCAGCCAGAGCTGCAGCCACTTCAGCAGCCTTTCTCAGGGAAGTACCAACCAAGGACATTTTAGAGGCTGCTACTTGGAGTTCAGTGCACACCTTTACAAAGCACTATCATCTGCCACTCTACTCAAGTACAGGGCAGGCTTTGCCACTGCAGTTCTGCAGGGCCTCATAGCCGCTCCTAACGCTGTTTAGCTCCAGCCTCCCAACCATAGCTTTGGGACTCTACCCAAATGTAATGACTGCAACAGTGAAACAAGAAGAACATAGTACAGTGGTGTACACTTACCATAAATGTAGATGTTCAAGTGTATTTACTGTTGCAGTCCAGGTTACCTACCCGCCACCCCCCCGTTCCTCTGATGGAACCTATCTTTCCTTCTCTGATTTATAAAACCTATGTGGTGTATTTGCTTGTAGATGAAGGTAAAGTTTATATTGGTGGATGTGTGTGTGTGTATATGTGTATATATATATATATATATATATATATATATATATATTTAAATTTTGGCTACCCTTTTAGGGGGCACCTGACATCTGGGGCAAAAAAAACTAAAGAAAATGGCGTCGGCCGCATCTTTTATACCCCTGATGACCTGACATCAGGGAAGGGGTGACAGCAGCCAACACAGGACCCAGGACTTTGGCGTTCAGGCCGACTGTAGGAAACCTGCCAGCAGGATTACCCAGATGTAATGCTACGTTTTGTTGGCCAACCTCCTTTTGAACCCACAGCGACATAGATTCATAGATAGGTACTAGGCTATCGGCCCAAGGGCCTAAGTAAGCCTAGCCAACAAGGTTCCCTGGCTTATGCCACCTAAGAAAGTTAATTTCCTATGCCCCTGTTGAGCAGAACCACAGAAAGAGTGTATTTCCTATTTTCCATCCACTCATCAAGATTTTTCTTGAAGAGTGCTAATGAGGAACTTTGCTTGACATAGATGGGTAGCTTGTTCTAGAGTATAGGACGTCTCTGGGACAGGAATCTGTCCCTCCAGCATGTCCTGTTTATTGCGGTGACAAGGTTTAGGTCCCTAGAGTGTGTAGCTTGGAGGGATTGGTATTTCTTTAGGTGTAGCATGTCCAACAGCTCTGGGTTTAACATAGTTTTCTATGTTAGGCAGAGATCTCCTCGGCATAGGCAGTATGCTACAGAGTAAAGGTGCATGAGAAAGATTCAGGACGGCGCAGTGGTGCAGCGGTTAATGCTGTCGCCTCACAGCAAGAGGTTCTCTGGTTCGATTCTCGGCTGGGGTGCCTTCTGTGTGGAGTTTGCATGTTCTCCCTGCGTTCGCGTGGGTTTCCTCCGGCTACTCCGGTTTCCTCCCACATTCTAAAGACTTGCTTCTGGAGTATTTCTCCCCGGGCCTCCGCTGAAAACAGGATCTGTGGATCCTAGTCAGACTTTCCCGGTCAGCAAATGTTAAATAAAAATAAATAAAATTAAAAAAATAAAGCTGGAGTTTTTTGAGACAGTCAGTATAGGGCATCTGTTTGAGGCAATATAAGATTCTTGTCTTGGAAGACCATCTTCCTAGTAGCTATTACATTGGCTTGAAGAATATCAGAAATTCAGGCCTTATCTTCTCAACCTGTATACCTGATTTTCTGTAAAAACAGGGTTTCCTTGTGCACCAACCCTTTTTTACCTGAAGTTGTTTCTGAGGCTAGTGTCACTCAAACCATTAACTTGCCCATTGTCTTCCCTAACTTCACTAATAAACTTAATGAATTGAACCAATAATTGGCCCAAAATAGTTAAAAAAAAAAAAAAGTCCATAAATATTAATCCTTAAAAAATAAAACTAATTAACAGCTTTAAAAACTTCATAGGGAATCAATAATTCAGTCTCTAAAAATCTCCTTTAGAAATTGTTTAATATAATAAAATTTTGCTGAAGACAAAAACAATGTTCGTCTTGAATTTTATTTTTATAAATAATTTTTATTTTTATAATAAAAAAAAATATATATATATATATATATATATATATATATGCATAATTGATGACTCCTTTTATCTTCTCCATACTCCCGAAATGGTCTCCTTACAATTCTTTTATATAAATTTTTTTTATATATATTTCCGTTATCCGAATAATTTTAGCAAGCAAGATATGAGGTAACAGGAAGAGATGCATTGTGTGTAAGGGGAGGTGTCCAAGAACTTTTTGGTTGCCACAAGCTTCGTAACGGCCAAGTCGGATCCACACCCGTATGTGAGGAGAAATTAAAAATTGACAATTCAGATAGAACATTATGGTAAGTGCATAATTTTTTTTTTTTTTTTTTTTTTTTTTTAACAGTGAAAGAGGTTTTCTAGGTAGTGCCTAATTGATATCAGAGGACCCGTTATGGGTCTACCCCTCTGATTTTAAAATATTTGTGTGAGCTACTCAGTGGCTTAACTTGTACATCTATCAAGGTGTATCTTATGGCCGTCATGTTAGCTTGTCTACCCATGGCTACCCCTCTTTCATCTCTCTTTGTAGTCATACAGCTTATGAAAGGAGTGTTGCACTTGAGACCCCCTCAAAAGCAAATTTTTCCTGTGTGAGATTTCAGCTTTGTTCTTGGAAAAAATGTAGATGTTGCCTTTTAGACTAATTTGAGGTTCATCACTTGGAAAACTTATTTTGCGCTTTGCTGTGACATCTGCAAGGCAAGTCTTTGAGCTACAAGGCTGTCATGGTGGACCCATCTTACCTGATTTTTCCCCAAGGACAGGATTTATTGTACGGACTAATCCTTTCTTGCCAAAAGTTTTCTGAATTTATCCTGAATCCATCAATCTCCCATTTTTCTTTCCAAAACCTAGAAACAAGGGAGAGAAGATTCTGCATACCTTTGGTATGCACAGGCAGCTGTGGTACTGCCTTGAGAGGAGCTATGCTCTTCAAGAAAGCTGAACAGCTTTTTACATCCTCTTCTGGGGGCTAAGAGGGGTCACCCTATCAGTAGCTACTCTCACCATGGTAAATCTTTTTCTGGCAAAGTTAAGGCACTTTCCACCAGAGACATATCCCCTTAGTTGGCATATTGGAAAGACATGGACTCTAGAAGCATTCTAGAGGCAGCAGTCTGGACCTCTGGATCATAGGATCGTAGGAGGTTACTAGGCTATCGACCCGGAGGTCATTTCATGCCTAGCCGTTTCATCCCAGTGTAATACCACAGATACTGAGATACCCAGGATTATAGTTAGTAATGACTGCCTATGTCCAGGAGTGTTGTGGGCAATATCCCTGATAAGAATTTACGGTTCCCCATCCACTTGTCTGCCCATACCTTTACAAAGCACTACAAACTGGATTCCTTCTGAAGTTTCACAGCAGGCTTTTTAAGGACAATTCTGAAGTTTCACAGCAGGCTTTTTAAGGACAATTCTCCAGGTGATCGTGAATGCTTATCCTTCCCCCTCTCAGGTAGGGTCAGTTTTGTGAGTATACCCATATGCCACCGAGGCCGTGTGAATTTATTTTATTTTACATTTGTTGACCGGGCTAGTCCAACTGGATATGTGTCCACTTTCAGTGGATGCCCGGGGAGAAAAGCTCCACTTACATCAAAATGTTTATAAACACAATGGTATGTACAAAGGCATTGGTACATTACAAAGCTTAGGCATACATTACATTTCATAGGATTTAGCATTTGAATATGAAAAATCCAAGTGCAAACAGTTTTAGATATTCCTAATAAAATATGTCAAAGGCACAATTAATTATAAAGTCACACACACAAATGTCACACAAAATGCTAGTGTCTAACAGCAATGGATATTCATACAAAGTATGTAAAAGGACACAGTTATTCTGTAAAGTCTCACCAGAAGTCCTAGTGTATGATGAGCATAGTACAGTTGTGCTAGTCCTGATAGCAGATGTTTGAGTTTTACACTGCTTCAGTGGCAGCACCCACCATCCACCTTATTTTGTATATAGTTTGGTAGTGTCCAATAATGTGTTGTTGGTTAGCTGTAGTTATTTATTTGTCTGCAAATTTATTGGTTTTAGGCATTTCTTGATTTTGGTCTTTCTTGATTCATCCTCAGTTGTGAAAGCATGAATTACTGACACTGATGGGGTTTAGGCTTCCCTGCTGGAAGTGACTTAGCCAATCCCCTATCACAGAGAGAGAGAGGAGGGGGTTCTGAGGTCTGGAAAACTGATAATGTTGGGTTTTTGCAAGCACATAATCTATATGATATTAAGGTAGTGACATTCAAACATCTGCTGTTACAGGTAAGTAGGACTTCCGCAACTGTACTTCAAAACCACATCTTTTGACAATTCATATTCTGAAGTAATCTGTTTATTTTTGTTTTATCCCCTTTTTTATTGGTTTAGTTCCCTTCTGTTATTATCCCTTTTCAGGGGAGACACAAGGTGCAATTCATACTGACAAGGAAACATTTGACCAGGACACGGGGTAACTTCCCCTATGTTTTTCATACAAGAATCTAGTTCCCAGTCTAGAGGCAACTGGGTGGAGGCCTGCAGTAGAGAAAGATGAACCACATGCAAATCCGACTGCTCTGACTAAATTTGTTGGTTTCAGAATATGTGATGGAAAAATAAATGGAGAAACAGCAGTGAAGAACAGCAGTGAGACTGTGCTCACTGTGCTGTCATGTTGGAAGATGTAGAGTTAGCAGAACGGAAATGGGATCAGTGAGATATTATGCAGGAGAAACAGCAGTTAGAATCTGAGCATGAAGAAAGAACAGATTGGGTGGTAGTACACGTTCTACATTTGCAAGGTTGCAGGTGTGGACACACTGCAGTTAATTGACTTAATGCATCAAGGAGAGCCACATGAGTATTCACTGCTGAAGCAACAGTAAAGTTTTTTTGTGATCCTGTACAGACAGAACAGAGATATAATTGCTTTCTACAAAATGAGAGAGTAATGTTGTAATCTGATGATGATTCATGTCATTATGGACAAAAAAAAAATTCCAAATTATATGAATCAATGACATCATTTTTGCGGGGAAATGACACACTTTTGAAAAACATGTCAGTAATGTGGGTAGACAGAGCATGGTATGAAAAATTGTAAACAAGAGTATAGGGTATGTAAAAGTGTTGGGGTGAAATGTGCTTGAAAATCCAGCTCCAAGGAGGTTATCTTACCACCATACTCGGCCCTCATTAGACCCATCATAGAGTATAATGCCTCCTTCGGTATGTACTTGTCCAGGCACACACAGCAAATGGAATGTCCACAAAGGTTCCTTACAAAAAGAATAGAGAGTAAAAACAATGTTCTAAGCTGATCACTTCAAAGACATGTCTCTACTCTGTATTATGCAGATTTCTGAGGGGTGATCTTTTACTGGGATTCAGAGCATCCCTAGACCCTGTTTTGATTAACCTTATGCACATCCATATCTCAGAAACTTTAATGGCTACAAAAATGCTAAAATATGAAAGTTAGTCAGCACTTACTCTTCATAATGGTGATACTGGTATGTCGGGCAGTCTGACATTAATATCACCATTATGAAAAGGATATTAATATGTCAGACAGACCATTATGAAGAGGATATTAATATGTCAGACCAGGGCCGTCTTAACAGCATTATTGGCCCCCCGGGCAAGGCAGTGCACTGGAGCCCTACCTACACAACCACTCACAGGATTAAAAATGAATATGGGGCATTTTATAGACACACACACTCCAGACAACAATCACTTGAAGTGGAACTGTGGAACCAGTAAGGCAGCAACAAACGGAACATTAAATTCCACAAGGTAGGAGGAACAGGTGATGCACGTACAGATGCAACTTTTAGGAGGCTGCCACTGTGTTCGGATAATTGACATTTTAGGAAGGCTGCATTCAGATAATTGACGTTTCAGATGATCAGTGCTTTAATGTACAATGCTTTCGAATATTTATAATTTTCATAATTCTACAAATATTTATCATTTAGTGTAGTACTTATTTATTGACAGCAAGTCGCAACATACATAGATTAGCATGGGACCCCCTATGTTCGTGGGGCCCTGGGCAACTGCCCACTGTGACCATGCATTAAGAGTCCACTGTGTCAGACAGACCTAATGGTAATTTTTGTAGTAAACAAGAAATTTGGTTATAAGTAAAATTAGTTATATTTATGCAAACAAGTATTAATATCTCTGTATCCACAGGTGATGGGATCCCCAACTATAAGATAATTTTTGTTTCCACATATGTGCTTTTCATTTCTCTGTAAAGCAGTTTTGTAGGTGTCGCTCCACATTTTGAGACATTAGCAAAATTATGAATTACATGCATATGTGTATATTGAATAGTCAAATGTGAATGTTTGCAAAGCAGTGCAAGTTGGAGACCAACTATCGGTGCAAAACTTTTCAGCGGTGCGCTTCCTTTCTTTTGATACTATGGAGTACTATATAAGCACCCTCTGGTTCAAGTCATTATCAATAACACAGGACATATATTCATAATATTTCTGGAAAAGAATACAGATTTTCTCTGGTACAGAGTACCCCACTTGTGTGAGAAGCCATTCCTGACATTTCTGGTGACTAAGACATGTGAAGTACTGTTCTACAATACATCCAGATGGACAATGCTTGAGATGTTTACAGAAATATACTTGTTAGTGTGAATAATGTATTACCAAGCAAATATGTAATCTGCAGATCAGAAGCAGGCAGAAATCCGGTTTCAGTGACCATTTTTACAGAATTATGCATGCTTTCATTTCATACTGTGGAATACCATATAATCACCCGCCGTTTCTAAGTACCAAATATACTTAATCTCAGTAAAGTTATTAATAGAAATATTCATGTGCCAGATATTCATCTCACTTACTCATCATTGTCTTTGGGTCAACAGATATCTCCGACCTGTGTGCTGAGCTGTCCTGTGAAGTGTTATATTACACTATGCTATTGTATGGATGTAGACTGAGGTATTTGCATACAATATGCAAACATGAATAAATATTTATTGCTTAAGTGTAAATATCTGCCAGGAGGTGGTAGCTAGACACCAGTTAGCAGTTTTAAATTTGTCAGCATTATGAAAGATTTGATTTGGTACCATGAAGTACCACAGACACAAACAAAAACAAATGAATCATTGCTGGTACACATTTAGAAATCATCAGTGATTTCCTAAGAAAATAAGTGATTGGGAAGTTAATCATCAAGGACTTGAACAGATAAAACTTTATTCAGTTGTGCTTCTAGGGCAGCTGGATGAAAATATGTGCTATAAGTATGTATAATTTTAGGGGGCAGACTGCTACAGGGAAGCATATACTTGTGCATTTTCCATGGGGCACACTTGTAATCTTGGTGAAGATTACCTTGTTAAATAAAATGTAATAAATGTAGTGGGTATTGAAAAACGGAGTCTAATATTGTAATGCAACAGTTTGATTATCTCAGAAAAGGAACATTCTCAATAATCCTGTATCAGCTCTTCCATTTCTGCAACACTGTACAAGAAGCCCAAATTGGTACTGTAAGAAAGAAGATATTGCTGAAACTGCCATATAGGTACTAGTTTCCAGTGCAATACTGAAGCAGGACTGTAAGTGGAGTTTTCTAACACATGTTCTAGTAAAATGCTGCAAACAGGTTTCATTGACCCCTGTAAAAGTCCATATTCATGAAGATGCAAAATGGTTTCCATGAAATCAGTATGATGTATTGGAAAAAAAAATGTCTTGTGCATTCTAGTGCTTAATAGGCTAACTACAGTGTAGGCAAAGTAAATGCAGTCCTTGGCTCGATTCTGAGATGATTTCTCTTCTCTGGTTCACAAACCGGTCCTGCGCTACCACAGATATGTCCACAGAGTAAAAGAAGCTCCTGTTTAGAAAAAATGTTGGTTGACTGTAAACAATGTCTGGTTGCTTGAAAAGTTTAGGGAAATGAGGATGTCAAGCTCAAGTTAGAGCATGTTGGTTTAGGTTTTACTATAAAGGTTTTCATCCCAATAAGGAGGTACTTAAATTCCACTAGACTGCAAAAGGAACCAAGTAATTTGCAACCAATCCAAAAGGTTACCAAACACAACTTGTAAGGAGTTCTGCAAGTGGATCAGGGCATAAGCTGCTTTGGGAAAATTGTTAATGAAATAATTTTCTTAGAACAGAGAAACTCCTATGAACGATGAATTATGGTGTGTGAGAGATGGCACGAAGCAAAGGAAAGGCATTTTTCTTCTTTGTACCCTATAAAAGTGTAAGCTAAAGCATTTAGAGGCACTTGGCATTAATATAATCCATTAGTTGTCTTGCAAAAAGATGGAAGAATGATAGCAATATTCAGTCTACATTGCTTCCAGTTTTATTTTGGAGTCCTGTAGGTGAATATAACTGATACTGAAGACGTAGGATAAAATGTTTTACTGAATAAGGATTGAGAATAGGAAGTGAAGTCCCTTGTGTGTGTCTGAATGCACTTGTGTGTGTGGTAGGATGAGCCTATAACAATGTGTGTGTGTTAGGATTGGTTGTTTGTGCTGACGTTATACATCTGTTCAGCTCACTGTGTGCTATTGAAAGAGGACTTGCAAGTATGAAGAGAATTACAAGAAATGACTTATTTAGAAAGAGTGCCACATTTTTTTTTAGTGTATATAGAAGAGAAAGCCACCAGTGGATAATAGGGGCATTATATGAATTTTCTAATCCACGTTGCAGAGTAATGTTGCATATTTGGAGCCAAATCAGGTAATTGGCCTCGGTGGATGAATGGGGATTAAAAATACATTTTCTGTATTTTTTTCCAGTGGCAGGTGTAAAGTTTAACTTTGGATTGTTACAGATGGACAATAAAAGTATTTAGCAACCCCATTTGTGCATACATAATCACAATAAAGCTGCAATAACTTTTGGAAGTGAGTGCCTATGTGGGTATACACATGGGATCCAAGCATTTTTTATTAACATGCTATGGGCATCATTCTAAGCATTGCAGCTATTGTGCTATACGAACAAAAGAGTTGAGATATATACAGAAATATGAAAACATATAGTATAATTAGCAATACAGTTAATACTGGATATCACTCAAGATGTGCAGCTTAAAGTGCAAATATCAGACAGTTCTCTACAATGTCTAAGGCTTCACCTAATATACAGTAGTTTGTAAGTAACTTTTTAAGTATTAAATATATATGGAAATATTGCTTATTTTCATAATTACTAACTAGCAGTATTTCCAATTTAGTATGATATAAAACAGCATTTTCAGTGAATTATCTTGTCTCCCCATACACCTTAATAGCATGCAGGTCTCTCAGTTATGAAAATATTAGCATAAATTTGGCAGACAAAGATTAATTTCTCCCGTGCAGATCATCCTGGACTAACAAGCTTCATGTCATTTTGTTAACTCCTTGTCTTTTCTAATACTGCCCATTATTAACTGGTAAGTCTCTTAAAGAAGGCAGACCAACGAAAGTTCTGGACACCGTAATGAGGTATGGGTGTGAATTGGAAGTATACATAAAAGGCATTGTAGGCTTGAGTGAGGGTGTTCAGCCAGTGGCTCTGTCTTCAGAAAAAAAACAGAAACTAAAAGGAACAAGGATAGGAAAGAGTGGCTACATTAAAAACCCTAAGGTAATACAGGGGAAAAAAGCACAAGGGGAAAATGGCCATTATAAAGTAATACCATGCAATGTAAATAGTTCATTAGAATAAAAAGCAGAGTCTTAAATTATCTAAAAGAGAGTGTTTTGAAATTCTAATGCGAGAGAGAGACTCCTAAAGCATGAATAGAGTGATTGGCTATTAACTTGTTTGGAAAAAACATTTTTTTCAAGAAACTTTAGAGGGCAGGAAAGGAGGTGGGATTAAACCCTGATAAAAAGAGTGATAAGTGTTGAGATGCAAAAAAGTAGAAAGGGTAAGCGAGGAAGATTTGTGCTTATTGGAGGAATTTGGGGAGTAAGTGAGTAACTCTTGGGAACATGTACTTGCCACCAAAAACAAGATGAGATGAGTTTTGAATGAGATAAGACTTCCACCAAGGATTATTATTATTGTTAGGGGGTGATTGGAATGTTACAAAGTGGATGTTAGTAGAGGCCCCAGGAAAAGTAACTGCATTATAAAGCAGATTTCTTCAGCAGTAATGCAGAACCTGTGGCTGGAGTGACACAGGAAAACAGAAAGGTTGCATACATATTATGCAGGGAGTAATGCTAGCTGGTCTAGGCTAGTTAGGTTTTACCCATCAGAGGAACATGAATATCTGATAAGGCAACAAGGTTGCTTTCAGACCATGCACCAGTTAAATGTGTGTTACTACCAATAAAATTATTATGTATTCCATAGAGTTACTCATTTCCCCAGTTTCCTGCAATAAACACACATATTCATTCTTTATCCTTTCTTGCACCTGAACACTTACCCCTCTTTTTATGAGTGTTTACCTTACCCCTTTTCCTGCCCTCTATAGTCTCTGCAAAAAAAAAAAAAAACTAAAAGAGCACCTAGATGATATACAGTGTTTGGCAGACCAACAGGGTAGGTTCATAGAGCAGTAGGATGCTGCAAAACAAGGACTCTGAACTATTTTAAAAGACCATGAAAGGAGAGACTGGGAGGAAAGAGATTGGATGTAGAAGTATAAACTAAGAAAGAATAAAAAGGCTCCAAAGGGAGAGGAACAGATTTAGAAGGGAGTAGGAAAAATAGAGCTGAAGGAAAAATTAGAAAAACTTTTGGAAAACAAAGTGGGTATCAATGAAGCAACTATATTTTGTCAAAAATTTCAAATGATACTATCCTAAAGGTTATGTCAACAGGAGGTGGAAAGACAGATAATTAAAATAGGGTATCCCAAGACTAGTAAGCTAACAAGGGAACCATAGCAGATAAGGGAGTATGTTTAAATGTTTGAGGAGCTCTAGTTAGAACAAAGGGAAGACAGCAATTGGATAACACTCTGAGGATTTTACTATTACTGGTGCCAGAAAGTCTTCCCTTAGATCTTGCTAGTTTTTTTCTCTTGCACTTCAAATAGCCTAATCACTTTGCACTTCAACAGGTTTTTGTAGCAATAATTATTGCACACCTAAGAGCCATCAGCACTAGTTGTGCTTCACGGAAATAGCTCCAGTACTTAGTAGTTATGACCACCTCTCCTAGCATGATTAAAGGGGCGTTCCCTGTGCTTTCTGCTATTAATCTGATGTACTTGGGCATTCTGAGGTGCAGTGCCTCGTGTACACAGACAACCCTGTCCTCTTACCTCCCAACACTCAAACTTGTGAGAGATGCACTTGTATCACCAAATTGGAAGCTATGCACTATCCAGCCAAGACCGGATTAGCTGGTCAAGAGAAGGTCAGCACCTGCACCACACCACATGGAACACGCAGCCTTCCAGAACAGCCACTATCACAGGTCTCTTATAAAAACACAAACCACACACCCACCTTCGTAGAGGCTCTCAATAGAAATTTACCCAAACAGCAGAGACCTCCAAAACAGAAACGCACTCTACCAACACAACACAGCACAAATCACAGGAGACCCAGCTCATCTCCACAGTGTGCCCCTCAACCTAAGCCCCTAAGGTTAGACACCTTGCCCAATACACTAATCATAGGTGACTCAGTAGTGAGGCACACAGATGTCCCAATCACTAGGTTGAATAAGGAGAAGGTAACAGTCAGCTCTCTGTCCAGTGCCAGAATCTGACACAAAAAGCACGCACTCAGGTCACTCCACAACAAGTACAAGTATGACTGTGTCTTTGTCTATGTGGGTGTGAATGACTAGAGATGCACCTCCCTGGACTACACGAAAAGAGATATGGTGGAGCACTCTAATTATGTGACCCAGACAGGTATGACACTAGCCCTGAGCAGTATCCTACCATCATCCAGAATGATACCGCAGTACAAAGAAAAATGATTGACTTCAACAATTGGCTAAGTTTCTGGTGTCATCCTAAGGGGATCCAGTATCTGTCTTCTTGGGATGACACAACTGTCTAACCTCGATGCTTTGTCAGAGATGGTCTGCATCTATCATCCGTGGGTTTCCGGGTACTGGCTAACACTCTTGCCACCCTTGTAGTGCTCGTTTTACCCAGTGTTCCAAACACCAAATTTCCACCATAACCACTATAAATAAATGCAGTCTGAGGGTCATGCTGCTCAATGCTAGAAGTCTAAATCTCAAGATGCACTCGCTCAAAGCACTCCTCAAAATGGAGGACATCGACATTTGTGCTGCAACAGAGACCTGGTTTAAAGTGGCAGAATGCACCCCTGCGCTACTAGGCTATAACTCATTCCACACATTTCTGCACCAAAACATGGACCGAAGCTCCAAAGGCAGTGGTGTCTCCATATTCATAAAGAAAATATGTGCACCTGCAGACTTAGTAGTCCAGCATAATGCACCTGAGATACTTCTGGTACAACTAACATTGGGTAAGACTGTGATCCTGGTCATAGCCTGCTATAGGTCCCCAACCATGTCCCTAGACTCACTCCATGTTCCTAAGCACCCTGAAATCTATCGAGGTTCAATGCAACACTCATACTAGGAGACTTCCACTACCCCTCCATCAACCTGGAAAACTACTCAAGCACCAATGCACTGGCCCAGTCCTTCCTGAAATTCATCAATTCCAATGCCCTGGACCAGCTCATTCTTACCCCCACTAGATGAAGCAACATCCTTGACCTGGTTATTACCAACATGGGCAACAGTTGCTCTGCACCAATAGTCCATTCCTACCTGGTTAGATCCGACCACAAACTAATCACCATGGAAATCCACATCTTACCCACACATTCCGCAAAGGTATCCACCATGAAAAACTTCTCCATAGATGACTTTGGACTCCTAAAAACAGAGGTGGCTAACTTCATGGCACCTATGCCAATGGAAAATAAATGCATGACTGCCGAATCATACACAAAGTGCACTGTACGAACACATACATAAAGGCATGCAGGTAGCCATACCCAACAGAACCAAGATGCTCTCCTCCAAAAAAAGGAAGCCAGACTGGTGGTCCCCTGCCATTAATAAACTCTACAACAGAAGGAAGAAACTGTTGCAGAAGAAGGTAGAGTCCCAAGACTGGAAAAATTCCCTTATTAGCCTCAACAAAAAGTTGAGATCCCTCATCTAAACTTCCAAAGCCAACTATGAAGACAGAATTGCAGTAGAGGCTAAAAACAACCACACAGCCTTTAGTTATATCACGAATCTTCACGGCAATACTCAGATTTGCTCTGAGTTACTGCACAATGTTACTTCCTATACTGAGCCAACAGATATTGCCAACGTACCGACCAACAGATTCAGTGCTAACTTTACCCCCCCCCCCCAAAGGAACAATGTCAGTACCGGAAGAATGCCATGCACCCTACATTACAGGTTAAAGGTGCATTGTCTAAGGCCAAAAATACAGCTTCCATGGGACCCAACAATATCCCTGGCTGTGTCCTACATGAATTGCAAAAGGAACTGGCACCACATCTATGTGCTCTGTTCACTCACATCTCACCTCAGGCTTTGTCTGTACCAAATGGCCCACTGCTACAGTCATCCCTCTCCATAAAGGAAGAGCGACTACAGATCCTGGAAATTATTGCCCCATTAGCTTGACTGGTCTGATATGTAAGGGTATGGAGCACATAATCATGGACCTAATTAACAAGGGTATAGGGAATCTCCAAACTCTAGATCCCATGCAATTTGGTTTTGAGAAAGGTAGATCATGCCTGCTCAACCTGGTTGACTTCTTTGAGTGGGTCACCAGAGCAGCGGATGAAGGCAAGGCAGTTCATACAACCTACCTTGATCTGGCTAAGGCCTTTGATACCATTCCTCACTCAGGAATTATTGACAAACTCACAAAACTAGTCATCAACCTCTATGTTAGGTGGGTTGCAAATTGGTTCACAGATAGAACACAGTGTGAAAGTAGTGGACTCAAGTCAGACTGAAGTAGTGGACTTAAGTCAGACTGCTGACCAGTCACGAGTGGAGTCCCACAGGGATTGGTCCTGGGTCCTCTCCTGTTTGGCATCTACTTCTCAGAAGGCCAGGCCAACACGGAGAGACTCTGCTTGACCAAATTTGCAGACGACTGCAAGCTGGGATCCATTATTAACTCCCCAAGTGATGCAGACATCCTACAGAAAGGCCTCACTGAGACTAATGACTGGTGTCGAAACCATGGCCTCGGGCTTAATGCCAAATACGTCGTCATCCCTTTTGGGGAAAAACTCAGTTCCCATTAATTATTGCATTGATGGCAGCCCACTGAACACTGAGTACATTATAAGAGATCTGGGGACACAGGTTGACAGCAACCTCTCCTTCAACTACCACATTGCCACTGTGGTCATAAAGCCCTATGTGCACATCATTACCAACAGTTTTACATCCAGGAAGAAAGAGGTCATTATTTTTTTCTACTCTTCCCTCATTAGACCAATCATAGTGTAATGCCCCATTTGGCATGTACCTCATTAGACACCTGCAACAGCTGGAAAGGCCACAAAATTCCTCACGAAGAGGATCCTAGACCTTAAACACATTCCCTACATGGACAGACTTAAAAACATTCCAGCTATTCTCTGTCTCATATTATCTACTAAGAGGCGATCTCAGCTTGACTTACAAAGCCGTGTCTGACCCAGCTCTGTTAGAAATGCTACAGCTAAAGAAATCCCAATCCCTCCGCACCACAATCTCCAAAGACCTCAACCTCATTGCCACAATCAACAGAACATGCTGTAGGGACAGGTTCATAACCCGGAGACTGCCCATGCTCTGGAATAGACTTCCCATACATGTCAAGTAGAGCACCTCACTAGCCCACTTCAAGAGAAATCTTGATGAGTGAATGGGAAGTAGAAAGTTCACCTCTGGGATCACTCCAGTGCCTCTGCTTGATAGAGGCACTGGGAACTAATGACAGGTGGCACAATGCCAGGGCACTTGTATGGGCTAGGCTTGAAAAGACCCCAGGGCCATTAACCTAGTACACACCTATGAATCTATGATTGACTAAAAGAAATTGTTGGCTGTGGAGAAGACTAGCATTGTCGAACAATTTCTGAACAAGAAATTGTGAAGCAAACCACTGGCAAAGAAAGTAAGGGACTCTGAAATTCAAGACTGTAATTGTTATGGTATTAAAGAAAGGTTGGCTTTATTTGCAGATATTATTTTGTACCTGATGGAACCACAAAAGGGCATCTCAGTGTTGTGAAACATTCCAAGACTTTTATTTATTTTTTTGAGCGGGGAGATAAAATTAGTGAAGGTATAACAAAGGCTATAGCTGTAAACGATGTACCCACACATGAATTGGTTCAGCAATAGCCATATTTATGGGGACAAGGTAAAAGTATGGGTTAAAAAGGATTCTGTTATGGCAGCTAGGGATATGTAGGAAATGACTAAGAAAAACTGAGAAACTGAAAGCTCTTGTCTATGGATAATGGATAGCAAGGTACAAACAGTAAATATGTTTTTAGCCCCTTTAATTTTCTACATAGGTCAGACATGTTTTTATCAACCAAAGAAGTAGTTGTGGATAGAAATACTAAGTTGAATGATTTTATCTGGTAGGAGGAAAAGAGAGCAAAAGTTAAGTGGGATAAGTTGATCCTTCCATTAGAACAAGGATGTTTCGAATTTCTTGATTTGAATGGATATGTTAGAGCTACACAGTTAAGGCCGTTATACGTAATGTAACATGAGCAAAAAGCTACAATTCTAAGTGGAAAAGGATGATGACGAAGCAGGGAGGTAATTCAAGAAATAAAAAAAGAGTAGGATTTTTGACACAGACTATCAGAATATTATATTCATAAAGTAGCTAAAAGTATACCAAGAACTAACACAGGAGTTGGGGATTCTGCTGATAGGGTGACTGTAATTAAGGGTACAGAGAAATAGGCAAGAGTGAGCTCGAATTTGCTGGAGGAAGATGGCAAAGGAACCAAGGTGTTGGGAACAAAAGGAGAGGGAAAGGGAATAGAGTGGGAAAAGGTCAAGAAGACATTTGGGCTGCAGGAAAGAGATTGCTTTCTTTATCAGGGATTGATATCAGAGTGTAGGCAAAGAGAAAGGGATGTGGGAATCCTAAATGAAAGACCTGCACTGGTTGAGTCTTTAGTTGAATCTAGAACAGAAGCTGCTGTTAAAAAAAAAAAAAAAAAGGAAAATTAGAGGCGCAGTAGATAGCGTTGTTGCCTCACAGCAAGAGGTTCCTTGGTTCGATTCTCAGCTAGGGTGCCTTCTTTGCAGAGTCTGCATGTCCTTCATGTGTTCACGTGGGTTTCCTTCGGGTGCTCTGGTTTCCTCCCAGATTCCAAAGACAATCCAGTAGGTGGATTGGACACACTAAACTGGCCATAGGTGTTTGTGTGTGTGTATATGAACTACCATGGCAGGGCTATCCACCTGGTGGTGTAAACCTTGGCTTTAGATTCACTGTTAAAGTGACATTCCTACCCATGTGCGAAAATGGGAGAAAGGGTTTGTGGATGGATGGATTAATAAAATATTGCATGATAACTGATCAGAGATCATCGGAAGAGATATTAGCCAAGTAGTTCACAAACAAGCAATGGGAGGACATGTATGGCTCCCAAGTATGCATCAAAATCTAGATGATTTAGGATTTTTCCTGAAAGTGTTTGCAACGGGTACTTTTATACTCCAAGCGGACTGCTAAAAAGTTTTACTTTGGTAGATGGCAAATATTGAAGATGTAATGGAGAAGAAAGAGGTGATTGGAAAAATGTTTTGGGAGTGTAATGAGTTGGCAGAGTTTACAAATTCCCTATAGAGTACTTTGTCAGGAATACTGGACAAGCAAATGCACGTAGCTAACAGTCATCTTTTGAGCTGGGATACAGGATCTGAATTGCCTAGACAATAGAAAGGTCTTGCTAAGTTTAATTCTGGTGACTGCCAAAAAAGTAATTACTACAAAATGGAAATGAAAGTCTAAACCAACCATATTTTAGGTAGTGAGTATTGTAACAGATAAAAGAACAGGAAGTGGAATCTTTACAAAAGGGTAGGAGTAAATTTCATAGAAAAAAAATGGAAGTTGTGAGAGGAGTACATGCAAAAAATGTTTTGGAGGAGGAATGAGATTTAAGAGAAGGTAGGAATTGAAACTGTTTATGTAATGTTGATTTGATTATATTGAATAGAACAATAAATGTGAACTTGTTAATATGGTTTGATTATTTTTATATACATGCAAGTTTGTGTCACAAGTGATAATTCAGTAAAGGTGTTTATATAAAAAAAAAAAAAAAAAAAAAAAAAGGAAAACTTCTGAAGCAAATGAAAAAACAATAGAACAGTGGTAAATTACCAGTATGGGTTAGGCTCTCAACAGAAAGAAGTTTAATGAAAAGTTAGTACAGACATGGCATGTGCTTTTGAATAAAATACTTGACATTTAGGGTTTGCCAGGGGAGCAGTCATATCTGTAATATGAAAACCCCAGAGGAACCTACTATACAAGGGGTTCAGTTATTAATGGCAGAGTTGAATGTAAAGACCCATGTAATCCAGGGTTGTATCAACCAATTGCAGTTTTGAGCCATGATTATAAGAATTTGTTGTCTTTATAATAGCAGACCAAATAGCACAGGTACTACGGGGTATAATAAATCTTGGTCATTGTAGGTATATCAGGGGCAAGCACATTTGATGCACATTCTGTTGGTGAATTTGATACAAAGAGGCTGAGGGGAAAAAAATCTTTAGTGATGGGCCTAGATGCCGAAAAAGCATTTGACATGGTGTATTGGCTTTACTTGTGGGTGAGATATATGTATATGTATGTGTATATATATATATATATATATATATATATATATATATTTTTTTTTTTTTTCCCTTTTTTAAAAGAAATGGGGTTTTCATTGGAATTAATACAGTTGCTGCAAAAATGTGTAGAGGGCCAGAGCAAGAATCTAGATGGCATGGTAACATCAGAGTTTCAGACCATCAGTCCTTCGTTTCCTTTGCTGTTTGCGTTATACTGAGAACCACTGGCAAACAAGGCAGCCTAAAATAAGGGGATGGCCATCATAAACAGTCAACTAGCAGTGTCCACTGATGATGTGATAATTTTTTTAATGGAGCCTGATAAAGACCTGCCACAGTTATGAGGATTAAGGCAGTTTATAAAAGTGTCAGTATACAAAGTAAATGAAGGCGGAAAGGCAGTTGGTGTGAATTATACCCTGTTTTGTCAGTTGAAATGAGAATATCTTTGTTTACAAGATGAAATGTCATATAGATAGCCACAGAGTCGTAGGAATCATTAAACATGGAAATAAACACAAGAAAAATTAAAAGGTATGATCAAGGCAGTAAAACTGGAACTAGATTGAAGAATACAGACAAAGGTATTTATAGTTCCTCTAATTCTATATATAGGACAAGCATTTGTATATAAATCGGATCAAGAAAGATAGAAGCATCTCAAAAAGGAAAAGCTCCAAGTATTTATGGGATGGGCAACATTGTAAGGTAAGTTGGGATGTCAAGTTAACATGAGGAGGGTGGAATGGAGGTAATTAATTTGGAGGATTATTGCATAGTTTACACAAATGAGATTTTTATACAATTTACAGGATAAGGAATAATTTGATTGATAAGAAATTATGCTAAAGACAAATGAAGCTAATCCGGTGTATCAGAAGCCATGTATTTGGGCGTAACTAAAACAGAAATTCTTCAGACACAAAAAAATCAATCTGTTAGGGATTGTATTCGAGAACAAGTTGAATGGCATAATAGAATCCTGGTGGAACTTTGCCTAGCTTAATTGACCATAATTCAAAGTGGGGTTTAATTTAGATACAGCTAAGACTGGCACACAAGAGGCAGAGAAATAATATAGTGGGAACAGTTGTGGAGGGGGAAGATGAAGAATGGAATGGGATGAAATAGTAGAGACCTATACTGTTGGAAGAAATAAGTGTAGAGGTTTATTGATGATGCTAGAAAAATATGACAAAGTAGTTAAGTGGGTAAAAGGAGAAAACTTAATTATTACAAATTTTAATTGAAGCCAGGACAGAGGAGGCTAACTGGTTGAAACTAGTGTGTGTTCTATTTGAAGCATTGAGAAGTAGCAATGGGGGCAACTGTAGCAGGATTTTGGCATTGAATTGGGGTTGTACAATGACTGCTTATTGCTGTTCATAAATGAGCATGCTGATTTGACAACTCAGCTAGCTTGCTCATTGTAAATCAAGCATATATCCATAGAAAAAAATCCGTCTGCCAAAGTACCATTGAGTGGACAGCCTTTCTGTTGGAATATGTTGGGGAGAGCAAAATACAAGTAAAATCAGATATGTTCTTCAAAACTAAAGAAATAGAAACACCTAATATTCCTTGTATTTCTCAGCTGTCCCTGGTAAAATCCTGACTTTTTAAACATATAAAAAAAAATAGCAGTGGAGATTTTCTTTTCTCTGTTGCTTCTCTTGCACTGATGTACTGTGCTCGTGTGAGAACACAAGTTCCATCTACATCTGCAGTGCATCAGTAAACAAGGAAGAACGCAGAAGATGAATGAAGTGCTGTTATACAGAGACATTTAAGAAAGGTAAGCAATTTCTTTCAAAATACCGTCATTGTATAAAACAAATCACTGGTTTTGCCTGTGATCAAACCATACCAGCCATGGGTAAATATTGATATACCCATGCATAGTCATGAATTATTGCTTAAGTAAACCCTTGCTATAATAGAATTTAAGACATATGTGAAATCCTTCAAAAAGTGACCAAAGCAAGGAAGTTCAGAATATTTGGCTGGAAATGTCAGCACGATACTACATGAATATGGTGAGGCATCTTTTGGAGCTGCAGCAAGTTGGAAATATTTCATGCTGATTTAGGTCAGATGGCAAATAGGAGTGTGACTACCTTTTAAGCCATATAGGGAAGCTTTGGAGTAATAAATGTCAACTGGAATTGGTATCTCAATGTAGATTGTATCCAAAAAAGCAGCGACTAAAATGGAAAACCCTGGAGGAACCTACTGTGCAAGAGGTTCTAAAAGCAAGTTTCAGGAAAAAAAAAAAAAAAGCAGATACCTTAGAAGGAAATGATTGATGTGGGATGAGGCCACTGGAAAAGCAGCATGAAAATAGGCCAAAATGTGAGAAATTAGACAAAAAAAAAAAAAAAAACATGGGGCTTGGCTTGGATAATGGAAACTGGGAAAAGCCTTAAGGATCATAGCAGTTTCAGTATTGGTTGATCGTGCAGCAAGTAGGGATAAGTGGGAAGAGTAAATAACTTGCATGATTAAAGCTATAGTGTCACAAGACTTCTAGTACTAGGTTGAATCCACTGTTTGCAAGTTAGTGTCAGATTAATTTAATCTATATATGGGTCAACTGCCAGAAGTATAAGTTCAACATGCATGGCGTTTGCACTGACTGTATATGTTATATTTTTGTTAATAAAGCAGCTGTTTTTATTTTAAAAAGTATTTGTATGAAAAGCCTTGCATGGTGTTCCATAGTAATAATAAAAGTAAAAAAAAAAACTATCCTTCTGCCAGAGATGAACACTGCTGATGTCCTTCAAGAATGCAGCTGCAGTCCTGACATATGGGTTGTCCTGCCTCAGGCAGCCCTTCGGTCGGCCGGATTCCAAAGTCTGGGTCCGGCGTCGGCTGATGTCACCTCCTCCCTGATGTCAGAGCGGCTGGGGTATAAAGGCATCTGCCGACCCCATCTTCTTCAGTCTTTCTTGCCGCGCAGTGCCCGAAGCAGAAGCAGTTCGCAAGTGCAGGTCGGTCAGCTCCTGTGTTTTCAGTTACCGTAGTCATCTAAAAGCTAAGTACCCCATTGGGGAACATCTTTTCTTGCCTCAGCCGATGTCAGAACAAATTGAGAAAGTTAATAATTGTTTGTCTTGTGGTAAACAAATACCTCATAAGGACTTCCATTCTTACTGCCTCCCTTGCCTGGGCCCAGACCACGACGTCTCGGCCTGTGCTTGCTTTAATAAGCGCACTCTCAGGCGCCGGGCAGAATTTTCCGAAGACTTTTTTGGCGAATCCTTCGCTTACATCATGCCGTCGGAACAACCGACAGCACAAACTACCAAGAAACGCAAGGACCGGGACCGACACCCTCTGCCCGCGTTTTCCACCGATACTACGCCTAAGCCCTCCGCGCGTGCTCTGGCTCCTACAGAAGCGATCATTCAACCGCTCCAGGCCGACGACACTGCGTTAACACGCTCTTCGGTCTCTGAGACTACTCCAGTGCCGGTTGATGATTTTCCTCCAGAAACCGAAGTTCTCGATCTACCCGACACCATTCCTGTGGACAAGGTTACCCCTGCACGTGGGGCAGCTAGGCCTCCTGTTTCCATGTCCATCAAGGCCTTTGCACGTGCTAAGGCCACCAGCCAGGCCAAGGCCCATCCTAAATCTACCTCACAGGCTCCTTCGTCTGATAAACAGATCATGTCTCTTGCTGCAGATCTAATCTCTCTTATCAGGGGGTCTCAGCCCCACCCAGACAGAGGTTCTCAGCCGCCTGCAGAAAAAAGGCCTAGAACTGAGCAGGCAGACAACCTCTCTTCAGATGAAGCCTCTGGGGATTCAGAACATTCAGATATCCAAGAAGAATCCTTCCAGGCCTATGAGGACACTGATGCTGAGGAATCATTTCAGGATTTATCTTTCGGTGAAGTCCTCCACTCCATGAGGGAACATTTTAAGTGGCAGGGTCAGGAATTTTCTGATTCTAGGAAAAGGCTTTGTACCTTCCTCAAGTTACCCCAGCACAGACCTTTGGCTATCCTTCCAGTTTTGGATGTCCTGGATGATGTATTCTCAGACTCCAGTGCTTCCCCTGATTCTCTCCCTCCTGCTCCTGTCAAGCCAGACAGATATTACAGGGTACCTGACACTCACAAGCATCTCTTTAAGGCCCACTCTGTGGATCTAGAAACTATTTCACCGGGCCCCAAAGGAGTGGCTACCTCCTCAGCCAAAAACCCACTGTCAGCTGACAGGGAAGCAAGGTCCCTGGAGAGATGGGGTAAAAAAGTTTATACCTCTACCACCCTTGCCATGAGGTCACTTAACTGCCTTTTTCATATGTTTCAGTACCAGGATTATTTACTGGATGATTTGCAGAAAAAGCTAGCCTCTCTTGAGCCTATAGATAGAAAGGCATTGCAGGATTTAGTTCATAACACTCAGCAGGTTAGCAACCATTTTCTTCAATGTGGTTATGATGCATTGGAGGCTTCATGTAGGGCAGCTATGACAGGGGCTGTTATCCGTAGACATGCTTGGTTGAAAGAGCACCCACTGCCGGATCATGTTAAAGTAAAGCTCCTGGACGCACCTCTGGATAAACAGAAGGTTTTTGGTGCTAATGCTCAGGATGTGTTGAAATCTATTGAGGAGAAGGCAAAATCAGTACAGACAGTAAAGGATTTCCTCCAGGTTCAGCCTCCCAGATTTAGCAGGAATTGGCCTTCAAAGAATTGGTCCTTTCCAGACTTAGACAAGTTTCAAAGGGGGAAAGAACAGGCGTGCACGAGGTAGAGGGCAATACAGAGGCTCCTACAGGGGCCGCCAATGGCAGCCTCAAAATCAGAGAAGTGGCACAGGTAGTTCACCTGCACCACAGGGACAATCACAATGACTTACCTTTCACTCCGCCTACCAAGGCTCAAAGAGAAGCACCTTTAGGCGGAAAATTATCTCTATTCTCAAAGAACTGGCACATTATAACACAGGACAATTGGATTCTGGACATAATAGATAGAGGTTACAGGTTCCACTTCCATACTTTACCAACAGGACAAGACATGCCAAACCTGCCACAAAATCAAAGGGCAGAGGCACTCGGAGAAGTCTCAAAGCTTTTACAAATAAAAGCAATAGAGAAGGTTCCTCCTCAGGAACAAGGCCAGGGATTTTACTCAAGACTGTTCCTTGTTCCAAGAAAAGAAAAGCAATGGAGGCCTATTTTGGACTTGTCCGCTCTAAATACTTTTCTCATGGTGCCGAAATTCAAGATGCTGGCGTTACAGCAACTTCTTCCCATGCTGGGCAAGGGGTCTTGGCTGGTTACTCTGGACATCAAGGAGGCATACCTGCATGTCCCTATCAGACACAGTTGCAGAAGATACCTCAGATTTCTTGCAGGAACAGAGCACTATCAATTCTCAGCATTGCCGTTTGGCTTGTCTACTGTGCCCAGAGTATTCACGAAATGCCTGGCATCAGTAGTGGCACATTGCAGACTCCAGGGGATTCAAATATACCCTTACCTGAACGACTGCCTCATACAAGCAGACAGCAAACAAACCTTGATAAAACACTTGGATTATGTCATTCAATTGCTACAGGCTTTGGGATACACAGTCAACATTCAAAAATCAAGACTACTGCCATCCCAAGAGATTATTTTTCTAGGAGCAAAGCTGAACACACAGCTACAAATGGCCTTCCTCACAGAGGAGAAACAAGAGCATTTAACAGACTACTTCAAAGGCCTAGCAAAACTAACCCACCTGACCACAAGGAAGACCCTACAGGCCCTGGGGTTCATGGCATCTTGCATTCTTCTAATCCCTCTGGCAAGACTACACATGAGAAAACTACAATGGTACCTCAAAAGCTTGTGTTCTCAACACAGCCACAACCTAGAACACATTATTCCACTCATACCATGCCTGCAAAGGGAATTTTTATGGTGGGCTCAAGCAAGTCACTTAAACGAAGGCATGCCTTTCAACAAAGCTCCAACAAGTCAAACTATTACAACAGATGCCTCAGACCATGGATGGGGGGCGCACATGGACGGCAGATGCATTCAAGGGCAATGGACTCCCATGGAAATGCATCAGCACATAAATCAAAAAGAGATGTTGGCAGTGATACATGCAATAGAAGCCTTTGGAAAATCTCTTCAGCAAGGTCATCTGCTAATAAGGACAGACAACACCACTGTCCTGTGGTACATAAACAAACAAGGGGGCACTCACTCCTACCCCCTCTGCAGACTAACAATGACTCTTTGGGAAAAGTCCCTGAAACTGAACCTCTACTTGCAATCCCAGTTTGTTCCGGGCAAGGACAATGTTCTGGCAGACAGGTTGAGCAGAAATGTCTTGGATCCACACGAATGGATGCAACACCCACGCATTTTCTCACAAATAACAACTGCATGGGGAAGACCAGACATAGACCTCTTTGCATCTCATCTCAATCATCATCTGGAAAGGTTTTGCACAAGGATACACCATCCTCTAGCTTGGAAAACGGATGCTCTTTCCTTCAGCTGGAATGCCCTAACAATTTATGCATTCCCTCCCCTACCTTTACTCACCAAGGTGTTACTGAAGATCAAGGCAGAACAACCAAGAGGAATCTTGATAGCTCCAGACTGGCCAAGACAACACTGGTATCCACTGCTACTGAGCATAACTCGCACCAAACCGTGGCCCTTGCCTCAATGGCCTCAGCTCTTGACTCAACACAACTACAAGACTGTTCATCAGAATCTGCAAACCTTAAAGCTGACAGCTTGGAGAGTTCCATGACTGGGATCCATGACTCCTCCTCCAAAAAAGTTCAGGAAATTTTGTTGGAGGCACGCAGACCTTCCACCAGAAAAACCTATTCGGCCAAATGGAAGAGATTCATCATCTGGAATGTCAACAAGGGCCAGGATGCTTCACTGATGAACATACCTCTGATATTAGAATACTTGGCAGAAATGTTTCACAGTGGCCTCTCCTACTCTTCCATCAAAATCCACGCTTCAGCTATCTCAGCACATTACAACTGTGATCCACCTGTGTTTTCGCATCCCTTGCTAAGACAGTTTCTAAGGGGTATAAAGAATATCAAACCTCCAAGGAAACAACCAATTCCTGCATGGGACCTCAATTACGTCTTGGAAAAATTAACTCTTCCTCCTTTTGAACCAGCAGCATCTTCAGAAATGCAATTTCTCTCTTGGAAAACCGTTTTCCTGTTGGCAGTCACCTCAGCAAGAAGAGTCTCTGAGATACAGGCCCTCATGGCAGTTCCTCCTTTTCTCATCTTTCATCAGGACAGAGTTTCTCTTAGGACCAATCCTTCCTTCATGCCTAAGGTGATATCCAGAGTGTCTCTAAACCAAGCAATTCACCTGCCTACTTTCTTTCCTAACCTTCAAAACAAGGGGGAAAAGCTGTTGCATACTTTAGACATTCACAGACAACTACGCTACTACTTGGACAGAACAAAGTCTACCAGGAAGTCTGACCAACTGTTTGTAGCCTATGCTGCTGGGGCACAAGGAAAGGCAGTCACCAAGCAAACTATCTCAAAATGGATTGGACACTGCATCAGATTCTGTTACTCTTTCCATGGAAAAAGTGTGCCAGCTAATATTAGACAACACTCCACCAGAGCTATGGCCACATCCACAGCCTTTCTAAGAGGAGTGGCTACAAAAGATATTCTAGAGGCTGCTACATGGAGCTCTGTGCATACATTTACAAAACACTACAACCTGCCATTATACTCAGATCCCGAGCAGGCTTTGCTTCGGCAGTCCTGCAGGGCCTTCTAGCTACACCATCTCTTGCTTAGTCCTACCACCCCCAGCTTGGCTATGGTATTCAACCCATATGTCAGGACTGCAGTTGCATTCTTGAAGGACATAGTACAGTTTTGTACCTACCATAAATGTAGATGTCCGATAGATATGCAACTGCAGTCAGGTTTTCCCTCCCTCCTACCCCTCTGTTTTTTCCCTTGGGTCCATTTCCCCCCTTTCCTATAAGCTGGGGATATCTGTTATGGTGTATCTGTTTATTACTGTTGTGCATGTCTGGATTTTTTGTTTATCCATTCACAAAATTTAGCCTTTCTTGGAGGGCACCTGGCATCTGGGGCAAGAAACACTGAAGAAGATGGCGTCGGCTGATGCCTTTATACCCCAGCCGCTCTGACGTCGGGGAGGAGGCGACATCAGCTGACGCCGGACCCAAACTTTGGAATCCGGCCGACCGAAGGGCTGCCTGAGGCAGGACAACCCATATGTCAGGACTGCAGTTGCATATCTATCGGACATCTACATTTATGGTAGGTACAAAACTGTACTTATTTTTAAACTATTTCTTCCAGATGTAGTCCGTCCTTCAAATAAGCAAATACAGAATAGCTTTTATTGGAATAGCATGCAACTGAGATGCTACTTGAAAAGGACAGAATATGCCAGTATTGCTGATCAGCAGTTTCTTCAGCTAAGGAAGTTGAAGAATTGTCACCAAGCAAACCTAATCTAAATCACTGGCCCATTGTATTCATTTCTACTTTGACAAATGCAAACAAAAACAGGTGAGGGGATTCTATGAGAGCGCATGCCACTAGGGCATTCACTTCTTGTGCTTATTTTAAAAGTTTTGATGTAAAACAAATTAGTTCAGCAACGTAGAGAAATGTGTACACATTTATAAAACGTAGCCTAGAGAAAAGCAGAGACTGGCACAGCAGTGTTCCATAGGGTCCTTTACCTGTGCAGCATGGGATTAGTTCTTTATATCTGTTTGGGAGTCTGCCCAAATGTATCCTGTGAAATCATCAATACTGTTGTGAGACTGTATTGTAGCAGTATGTATTGGAGTAAGAGGTCCCTAGAATAATAGTATTACCCACCTACTATCCCTCTCTTTAGATAATGCCTAAATTGTTGAATTTTTACAGAACATAATGGTTTGATTTACAGTGTACTTCAACAAAACGACTGGCACCAACGTAGAGCAGCAAAGTATTTAATAAGAAAGTAAATAAAGTAGCAAAGCTTTCAGGTATCCAGTACCCATCTTCAGTGCTTAATAACCAAACATAAAATAATCACAGTTCTTATACCTATCAATTAATCACACAGCCAATAAAAAAGACAATAATGCAATTAAATGCTATGTAATATACTTTTAAAACTACATACAGAATTTTATAAACAGTTATGGTCTGGAGAGTCATCTGTTTGAGTTTTAAAACAGGTTTAACCGAGACCATCTGGTTGACACCTGGTGAGTGTTCAGCCTGTAGTCTTAAAATCCACTGATATTCCTTTTTTTCTAGTTTGGTGTTTAGATCTCCTCTTCTAATAGATCTCATCACAACTTCAATAACCCTGAACTTAAAACTATGGGTGGCATTTTCAGATGCATGCTTTGCTAAGGAGTTGGACAGTATACCTCTTCTAATTTCAGAATTATGTTCTATAATCCTGTCCTTTAAACG
Source organism: Protopterus annectens (assembly GCF_019279795.1). Taxonomy (NCBI): domain Eukaryota; kingdom Metazoa; phylum Chordata; order Ceratodontiformes; family Protopteridae; genus Protopterus; species Protopterus annectens. The sequence continues at coordinate 1,743,930,060 of NC_056726.1, read as the reverse complement.
TCTGGTTGACTTGCCCACATAAAAACACACACATTTTGTGCAAGTAGCCAGGTAAATAATAATGTTAGTGTTACAAGTAGCAAAACATTTAAAGGTGAAAAATTTTACTGTTAGGGTGCATAAATGTATTATCTTTCTCAATAAGAGCACAACAGCAGTTATGGCAAGCAAAAGTGCCTTGCTTAGCCTTTCTGTTTTGTAATTTCACTGTCTGCATGTCCTTATAACATAGTCTGCTCTTAAAGTTCATACATTTTCTATATGTGAACGTAGGTCTATGGCTAATGGTGTTATTAAGCTCAGGTAGGCTCCTAATGATGCCCCACTTATTGGTCACAATTTTTCTAATACCTTCACTGCATCTACTATATGTAGTCATATATTGAACAACTTGCGTATGACCATTATTATTTTCCCTGTCATGATTCCTCACTATTTCACCAAAAAATGGGGGGGGGTAAACCAAATCTCTGTTAGAACATATGGAACACATTTGGAATCACTAGTAACAAAGGTTTGTATTTCTGTACCATCATATACAACATTAACATCCAAAAATTCCATCAAATTATGGGGGTCGCCAACAGTTATGCGACATTAACTCTGAATGGATGGGAGGATCTTTGTCAATTTAGACTCAAATCACTATGTTAGAAATGTAGCATTTTTCAAGAGGTTTGTGAACGATATCTTTTTTGTATGGGAGGGGAGTGAAAGTGAACTGATTGCTGATGTTGATTTACTTATCACTACTAGAAACTTTTTACTTTTTTCCATGCATTATTCGTACCATAGCATGGAATTTTTGGATGTTAATGTTGTATATGATGGTACAGAAATACAAACCTTTGTTTTTAAGAAGGAAGTAAATAAAAATAAGTATCTGCATAGAAAAAGCATGCAGCCCCCCATATATATAAGGGTATTGTTAAAAGCCAAATGATGCGTATGAGTAGGTTAAACACTAGTGATTCCAAATGTGTTTCTCAGATTAATGAAACTTTGGCTTCATTTAGAGAGAGGGGCTATGAGGATGAAATGTTAGAAGATGTTAAAGGTCATGTTCTATCTAACTGAGATTCGGTTTACCCCCATAGGGAAAATAATAATGCTCATACGCAAGTTGTTCAATAATTGACTACATATAGTAGATGCAGTGAAGATATTAGAAAAATTGTGACCAATAACTGAGGCATCCTTAGGAGCCTACCTGAACTTAGTATAGAACTACGTTCATGTATAGAAAGTGTATGAACCTTAAAAGCAGATTGTTATAAGGACATACAGACAGTGAAATCACAAAATAGAAGGGGCTAAGCAAGGCACTTTTGCTTGCCATAACTACTGCTGTTGTGCTCTTATTGAGGAAAACGATTTATACACCCTAACAGTAACATTTCTTTCACCTTTAAATGTTTTGCTACTTGTAACACTAATAATATTATTTACCTGGCTACTTGCACAAAATGTGTGTGTTTTTATGTGGGTAAGTCAACCAGACGTTTAAAGGACAGGATTATAGAACATAATTCTGAAATTAGAAGAGGTATACTGTCCAACTCCTTAGCAAAGCATGCATCTGAAAATGCCACCCATAGTTTTAAGTTCAGGGTTATGGAAGTTGTGATGAGATCTATTAGAAGAGGAGATTTAAACACCAAACTAGAAAATAAGGAAGATCAGTGGATTTAAGACTACAGGCTGAACACCCACCAGGTGTCAACCAGATGGTCTTGGTTAAACCTGTTTTAAAACTCAAACAGATGACTCTCTAGACCAAAACAGTTTGTAAAATGTTGTATGTAGTTTTAAAAGTATATTACCTAGCATTTAATTGCATTATTAATTATTTTTTATTGGCTGTGTGATTAATTGATATGTATAAGAACTGTGACTATTTTATGTGTGATTATTAAACACTGAAGAAGGGTACTGGATACCTGAAAGCTTTGCTACTTTATTTCCTGTTCTTATTAAATACTTTGCTGCTCTATGTTGGTGCCAATCGTTTTGTTGAAGTTTGCTGATTTTTTTTACTACTGCACCTTCATTCTGGTAAGTTTTTGTTGTGGCTTGATTTACAGTGTAGCAATTAATTTTCACTGCCATTTTACCTTATTTTACACTAAAAGCTTGCTGTCCATTTCTGGCCAGGTCTTTTTAAGGTACAGTTTGCCATTGCGGCTTTTAGCAATAACTTGTACTACTTTACTTTCTATGCTTGCCCTGGCTTGCTCAGAATGCTTGTTTTAAAATTCTAGTAGAATCATAACTGACATTGCTGATCAGAAGCCCAAACATTTTGAATGCTGCTACTAGTCTTTCTCCACTCTGCTGTTTGGTTAGTGTGTGTTCACAACATTAGGTTTTCAAACCAAAATGTTACACATTACAACAAAAAGAGGAGTAAACTTCATTAATGTTGAGTTTTACTGGAGTGTTGCATTATTTATTCTTATGTCCTCATTTTAAAAGGTGCACTTTCAAACAACTCTGCTTTTTCTATTTCTAGCAATGCCCAGTACATTGTGAGTGGCTCCGATGATGGCTCTTTTTTTATTTGGGAAAAGGATACAACTAACCTAGTGCGCATACTACAGGGAGATGAGTCCATAGTGAACTGTTTGCAGCCACATCCCAGCTACTGCTTTCTAGCAACAAGTGGTATTGAAGCTGCGGTGAAATTGTGGAACCCTAGACCTGAGGTAAAACGCTTAGCTATTTAGACTTACGACTGTCATTAAGACTTGGAGATGATTGGCTGCTTCTCCTCTGATCTGTGCATTCTACAAAGCTATTTCTTATGAGAATGTTTTTCCATCTACAGTTTCTCTAACAAAATAAGTGTCAGTACTTCTGTTTTGTTTTCCCATTTTACATTCAGGGTACTATTTCTGTGTCATAGTAAAAGTTATTTATTCACAATTACTCCCACATCTTTCTCTGATCAGTTAGTGTAGTCGTATGCAAAGGATATTTATTTTTTATCAAAAATGCACTAAAATTATTACTCAGATATGCACATTTTTTGTGAGACATGGTAATAAGTTAATTGATCCAAAGAAACCATTTGCTGTGTCAGTGTTCAAAGCAGGTCCACACCAATATTGGTGCAAATGCAATCCTTTTATTGACTGTGTAGATTAAGCACTTTCATCTGCTTGTAGCCAAAGACTTCATCAGAATCTACTGTTCAAACTACATCCACACATTTCATTTGTAAAAAAAACACACCACCTGATTAAGTAACAGTTAACTTTTTAAAGGATCATACACTGAAAAATTAATAATTACTATAAAAATATATTCAGTGAAACAAACCTATATACAGTTTAAAATTGCTAAAACACAAACTCCATGACTAACAAAATATTCCATTCATTATATTCTAAACATTATAAGATCTAAGTTTCAAAACACTACTGATGCTGCAATAAACATTAAGCCCCGGAGGAAGGTGAGCTTGCAGTTTTATTTGCCACATCAATTCTTTAGCCTCCAATAAATCCTGCCATAGCCCACCCCGGGGATTTTTACATACCTGCTCCACTGCAAAATAAATGTAAATTCGTGTTCAGGGAACTGCCATATATGTTTCGCTAATGCATTGGTCTTTTTTTGATGGCTAATATCCAAAATATGCTCGTAAATCCGGTCCCTGAAATGCCTCTGCGTTTTCCCAACATAAAATTTAGCACATCACTTGCATTGAGCCAAATAAACAACCCCCTTTGTGTTACAATTACAGTGAAACCTGGGTCGAACCAATTGTTTAACCAAAAAAGTATCCCCCTTCTTAATATGTGGACAAGTTCCACATTTGTGGGTACATGGTCTCCTAAAACTTAGTGGAGGATTATTGATAGCATCACCTTCCAGGTAATTTTTAATAGATTTAGCCTTTCTAAATACCACTTTAGGCTCCTTCCCAACATATTCCAGAATCCCTTCAAAACAGCTAAAAATATTCCAGTTCCTTTTCAGTGTTTTCACAATGTCATCATGCTTACTGGTAAAGGTGGTAATAAACGCCCTAGAAAACTGTGGTTTTGAACCATCCTTCCCATCCCCTATCATTCTTGTCTAATCAACTGTATCCTTTAAGACTGGTCTGTAAACTAACCCATTCCTTTTTACACTTTAGAGAACTCTTGCTGAAATAACAAATTCGGATAACCACGTGCTGTTAACATCCTTGCCAGTTTTTCACCTTCTTGATAAAAGGTTTCATCATCTGAAACAATATGGGCCCCTTGACAAGCCCCTTTGTTTGGTGATGGGGGGTGGCAGTTATTAAAATGTAAGAGGCTGTTAGAGTAAGTTAGTTTCCAGTAAACATTGCTGATGTACCTTCTGCTAACATAGTCCTTCCTTATTTTTACATCCAAATAGTTAACATCTGGATGACTAGTGTAAGTAAATTTAAGGAAGGTAGTGGTATTATTCCAATATTCAGCAGAGTTGACAATCTCCTCAACAGGCCCTTTTCCATGCAATAAAGATATCCAGAAAGTGACAACAGGAAATCCAGAATCGCTCAAAGTCTGAACCCATCAAGGACCTCCTTTCCCATTCCAACATAATAATGTTGGAAAAAATGGGGGCACAAGCGGACCCCATAGCCACTCCACATTTTTGATGGTAATACTGACCTTCAAAATAGACATAATTACAACTCAGAACTGTTTCCATAAGTGAAGTTAGCACATGGACATCATTGTTAGAAAAGACACCTGTAGCGACAATGTATTCCTGAAATCATTCCATACCAGTGTCATGTGGAATGACATTAAGTTGACATCAGTGGTTAAAAACACGATATCCTCATAGAATGCCATATTCCTGACTTTACCTAAGAAGTCCCAAGAGTCATTACATAATTCAGAATGTACATCCAAACACTTCATTTTGCTAACTATAAATCTGGCCAGTGGATGAATTTTCGCTTTTGAAGCATTCACAATGGGTCTTAATGTGGGGGATCCACAATACTCTTGTGGATCTTAGGTAGACTGAAAATGGAAGGAACAAGTGGATATTCACAATTAAGAAAATTGTATTCATCAAAAGTTATCGCACCTTGATCAAACATATCTTTCAGTAAATAATCTATTTGCACATAAGATAGATTCACCATGTTAATGGACGCTTCATCATACATACTGTCCTCAAGCAGCATTCCATTCATATGGTTAATGTAATCAGTTTTAATCACCACAATCCCCCCGCCCTTATCGGGCTTCGTTAACCTAATATTCCTGTCAGAGCTAAGTTCTTTGAGTAAGCCCCATTCACTTTTAGTCAAATTAAGACAATTGTCAGGAATACAACCTTCCAGTAATTTCTTAAATTCAAATTCACATATCTTTGAATAAAGAATTGATGTAGCAAATAAAACTGCAAGCTCACCTTCCTCTGGGGCTTAATGATTATTGTAGTATCAGTAGTGTTTTGAAACTTAGATCTTATAATGTTTAGAATATAATGAATGGAATCTTTTGTTAATCATGGAGTTTGGGTTTTAGCAATTTTAAACTGTATATAGATTTGTTACACTGAATATATTTTTTTTGTGATGTATTAATTTTTCAGTGTATGTTCCTTTAAAAAGTTAGTTATTTGATCAGGTGGTGTGTGTTTTTTACTATTTAAATGTGTGGATGTAGTTTGAGCAGTAGATTCTGATGAGGTCTTTGGCTGCAAGCAGACGAAAGCGCTTAATCTACTCTGTCAATAAAGGATTGTATTTGCACTATTGGTGTGGACCTGCTTTGAACACCTGGATTATACTTGTCAATTCGGGTTTCAGTGTTAGTCCTTAGTCAAACCATTTTCTGTCCCAATACAAAATGTTTGTAGTATTATATATGTTTACAATATGCAAATGTGTGTGTGTGTGTAGACAGTTATCCCCAATGAGCTAGCCCTCTAAAAACAGTAGCATAGCCGGAAAGGTTTGTACTTCCCGCTGTATTGAGCTAGCTCAAAACATGTCATCAGGACCATATTTAATACCATATGTCATGTTTTCTCAGTGTATGGGCTATGCTTTGCTTTATAGGTTTTATACACAGCAAGGCAGTTTGGCTTTATGGTTGAATTAGCATATTTTTTTTTCTAAATTAAGTGATTTAAGTTGGTCCTGCCTGTACACAATCAGTTGATGGACCAGTTGCAAAAGGGCCTTCCACATGGCAACTCATTCACTGGCTCAAGCTCTTCCTTTTTCCCATAATTCACTACTTCTAGCTAGATTGTCAATATCTTCTTGCTGCTGTCAGTGCTTCAGCAGGGTCCCAATTAGCTTGAGCAGTGCTTAGAGGGTTTACTGTCCTTTTAGACAAGATGAATTGCTGCCATTCTTATTGTTTCTGTTTAGTGAGAAGTTAAGTTTACAGATGTTCTTCATCTCACATTGCTGCAGTCCTTACATATGGGTAGTCCGCTGTCCTCGGTCGGCCCGAATACCAAAGTATTAGGCTGACGTCGGTCAAGGCGCTTTAAACTGACATCAGGACGTCAGGGTACAAAAGCGCATGACCGACGTCATATCCTCAGTCTTTTTTGCCGCATGGTCCGATGCAGAAGCAGCGTTGCAAGTGCCGTTCGGCGTTCTGAAATTTTTCGAGTTCGGAGTTTCAGACCGAATCCAAGTTGGCTAAGTACCCGTTGGGAATATTTTGGTTTTTTCTTGCCTCAGTGTATTACGGATGTCAGAAAAAGTGAATAACTGTATTTCTTGTGGGAAACAGATACCGCATAGGGATTATCATTCTTTGTGCATTCCTTGTTTGGGGCCTGAGCACGACGTTGTTGGGTGTCGCTTTTGTGCTAGGTTCAATAAGCGCACTATTAGCGAAGGTTAGATTGTGCTAGGCTGGTCTTGAAGCGGTGCAATTATACTATGCCGCCGGACTCTCCGCCCGCTTCTTCGAAGAAGCGCAAAGACAAAACAGTTAAACCCAGGCAAGATGAGTCGTCCGTTCCGGACGCCGGTTCTTTAGAGGCTTTAGTGGAACCGGTGGTTCCGACGGAGACTTCTCTGGAGTCTCAGGGGGAGACTTTGATTTTGCAGGATGTGGCCTCTCAAGAGGCAGGTCAGGCTGAAGGGGCTTCTCAGGTTACTGTACTCCTCTCCCTTCCTAGGGTGGTTAGGCCCTCTCCTTCAGTTTCCAAGGCTTCTCCCAGAGGCAGGCCAGGTTTAGCTTCTGTTGGTGTCACTCCTAGTTCAGCAGGGTCTGTGCCTAAGAAGCACATGCTTAAAATGGCAGAAGATTTGATTACTCTGATTAGAGGTTCTTTGCTCCCTCCTGATAAGAGGCCTAGGGTGGAGCCAGAGTTGGGAAGTTTTGAGCAGGCTTCGGATGTTTCAGAGTCTTCGGCTGAAGACTTGCAGGAGTACTCTCCTTATTCTGATTCTGATGCAGATGATTCCACTCCTTCTGCTTCTCCTCCAGAGGATTTTTTTTTTCAGAGACACTTCATTCTATGAGGGAACATTTTAAGTGGGAAGGTCAGGACTTCTCTGATTCTAGGAAAAGGCTTAGGGAATTTTTGCTTTTACCCCAACATAGGCCCTTGGCTATACCCCCTGTTCTGGATGTGGTGGAAGATGTGTTTTCAGAGGCTTCACTTAATCCTGATTCTCTGCCTCCTGCGCCTGTTAAACCGGATAGGTATTACAGGGTGCCGGAGGCTCATAAATATCTTTATAAGAGTCCTAGGGCGGACCCAGAAACTATTAGTCAGGGACCTAAGGGTGTCAAGGCCTCTGTTGTAAAAAATCCGGTTCCTCTAGATAAAGAGGCCAGAGCTTTGGATAGATGGGGAAAGAAGCTCTATACCTCTTCTACCTTAGCTATGAGGGCTTTGAATTGCCAGTTTCATATGTTGAAATATCAAAACTTTCTTCTTTCTCAATTGAAGTCTAAGGTGGATGCTCTGGCGGAAGGCATTGAGTGTAAAGAATTACAAGATTTGGTGCATGTCTCTGAACAGGTGGGTAAGCATTCATTGCAATGTGGTTTTGATGCTGTGCAGGCCTCGTCTAGGGTGGCTGCCACTGGTTCAGTTCTTCGCAGGCACGCCTGGCTGAAGGATCAGAATTTATCTGACCATGTTAAGACAAGGATTTTGGATGCTCCTTTGCAGTCTGATGTGTTGTTTGGTTCACCTGTGGAGTCAGTCTTGAAGAAAATGGAAGACAAGGCTAAGTCTATGCAGGCTGTTAAAGATTTTTGCAAGTTCAGCCTCCAAGTTTAGTAGGAATTGGCCTGCTAAGGGGTGGACGATCCTTCTTATGATTCTCAGTCTAGGGGTAGATCTAGACGTGGTAGGGGCAGAGCTCAGAGTTCTTTCAGACCTAGAACAGGGAGTTCACCTGCACAATCTTCGGTGAGGGCAGGGGCCAGTCCTTTCGTAAACAGGCCCAATGACCTACTTTTCAGCTGCCAGATCCTTCTTGCCTGGCAGCACCTTTGGGAGGAAGGTTGGCACTCTTCAAGGAAAATTGGATTTTGATTACCCAAGACAAATGGGTATTGGATATCATACACCAAGGTTACAAGTTTTATTTCCATACCTTGCCTCCTTTCAAAGGCATGCCAGACGTTCCTCCTCAGCAAAGACTAGAGGCTCACAAACAAATTTCTACTACTTCAATTAGGGGCCATACAACCGGTCCCTCTGCCAGAAGTGGGCCTAGGATTTTATTCTCGCCTGTTTCTAGTACCAAAGAAAGGGAACACGTGGAGACCAGTTTTGGATTTATCTATCCTCAACACATATCTGGACATTCCCAAGTTCAAAATGTTGACGTTACATCAGCTTTTACCTCTGCTGGGCAAAGATCACTGGATGGTGACTCTGGATCTCAAGGAGGCTTACCTTCATGTTCCTATCAGGCTCAGTTGCAGGAAGTATCTGCGTTTTCGGGCTGGGACTTTTCATTATCAGTTCTGTGCATTGCCCTTTGGCTTATCTACTGCGCCCAGAGTGTTCACGAAGGTTCTGGCTCCAGTGGTGGCTTTCTTCAGGCTAAGAGGAATACAAATCTATCCTTATTTGGACGATTGCCTGATTCTGGCCCAAGGAAAGGACGAACTTCTTCATCATTTACAGTATGTGATGGCAGTGTTAAGATGCCTGGGGTATTCTGTGAACGAAATAAAGTCCAGTCTAGTACCCTCTCAGGACATGTGCTTTCTGGGTGTGAGGCTGAATACAGCATCCCAGATGGCCTTTTTGACCCCGGACAAACAAAAGAATCTTTCTCTTTACTTCCACCAATTGTCTCGTCAGTCCAGGCTGACTGCAAGGACAGTCCTTCAAGCCTTGGGGTTCATAGCATCTTGTATTCTGGTACTTCCCAATGCCAAACTGCATATGAGGAAGTTACAATGGTATCTCAAAAATGTATGGACGCAGCACTGCCAAGATATAGACACTGTCATTCAGATAATACCTTGCATTCAAAAGGAATTTTTGTGGTGGGCTCAGGAATGTCACCTAAACAAGGGACTCTCTGTGACCCGACCAGAGGCGAGTCAGATTCTAACGACAGATGCCTCAGACAAAGCTTGGGGAGCTCATCTAAATGGAAAATGGGTACAAGACACGTGGCCTGCCAGACTTCAACATTTACATATCAACTTGAAGGAGATGTTAGCAGTCCAATTTGCATTGATAGCTTTCAAGGATTTACTTCTTCCAGGGCAGGTGTTGATTCAAACAGACAACACAACTGTCATGTGGTACATCAACAAGCAAGGGGGACATTCATATCCTCTATGCAGACAAGCAATGATTTTGTGGGAGACTGCTCTCAGTTTACAGCTAAATCTTCAGGCAAGGTTTCTGCCAGGAGCACAGAACTCCTTAGCAGATGTGTTGAGCAGACAAATTATGGATCCCCACGAGTGGAAATTGGATCCTCATGTATTTCAGAAATTGACAGTGTTATGGGGAACTCCAGACATAGATCTGTTCGCTTCTCCACTAAATTACCAGCTGCCAAAGTTTTGCACAAAAGGTTTCATCCCACAGCTTGGAAAGTGGATGCTCTCTCATTCAATTGGAGCAATCTTCACGTGTATGCCTTTCCACCTCTGCCTCTCCTCCCAAAGGTACTCCTGAAGGTCAGACAGGACAAGCCAAACATGATTTTAATAGCTCCGGATTAGCCTCGACAGCACTGGTACCCATTACTGAGAAGTCTGGTACGGAAGCCTCCATGGCCGTTGCCTTCGATTCCTCACCTGCTGTCTCAGGAAAACAGTCATTTACTCAATGTCAAACTTCACTCTCTACATCTACAGCCTGGCATATTCTGTTTTAAACCCTGGAGGGTCTCAGCTTCCACAACAAGTTTTGAATGTTATTTTGGAGGCCAGAAGGCCTAGTACAAGGAAAGTTTACGCAGATAAATGGAGGAGATTTTTATTTTGGAGTACAGCAAAGGACTTTGATGTCTCTAAACCTAATTTAAGTGTTGCTCTTCAATACCTTACTGAGTTATTGGACAAAGGTTTGTCCTTCTCCTCTATAAAGGTTCATGCTGCAGCAATTTCTGCTCACTATGACTGTGACCCACCATTATTTTCTCATCCTTTGTTTAAGCAATTCCTTAGAGGGGCAAAGAATATAAGGCCCCCACGTAGAGCTCCTACTCCTGCTTGGGATCTCAATTTTGTGTTGGAGAAACTCACTCTACAACCTTTTGAGCCTGCAGCAACTGCAGAGTTGAAATATTTATCATGGAAGACTGCTTTTTTGTTGGCCATTACCTCTGCGAGAAGGGTTTCTGAATTACAGGCCCTTATGGCGGTTGAGCCTTTCTTAATTTTCCACAAGGATAGGGTGTCTTTATACTAACCCTTCTTTCATGGCTAAAGTGGTTTCTAGTGTGGCTTTAAACCAAACTATTCATTTGCCTACCTTTTATGCAAACCCCCAAAATAAAGGGGAGAGGATTTTGCAGACTTTGGATATACACAGACAGTTGTGATATTATTTGAGCAGAACTAAAGGGTTCAGGCAGTCTCAGCAGTTGTTTGTTTCTTTTGCTTTGGGTTCTCAGGGCAAACCTGTTTCAAAACAAACTATTTCTAAGTGGATTGGTTTTTGTATTGCTTTCTGTTATTCCCATCATGGTAAGGAGATTCCAGCTGGGATTAGGCCTCATTCCACTAGGGCTACTGCCACTTCTACAGCTTTTAAGGGGTGGCTACTAAAGATATTTTGGAAGCAGCTACTTGGAGTTCAGTGCATACTTTCTCTAAGCATTACCACCTTCCACTTTACTCTAAATCTAGGGCTGGATTTGCCACTGCAATTTTACAGGGCATTTTGGCAGCCCCTAATGCTTTTTAGTTTTGCCATCCTCCCTTACCTCTGCTTTGGGATTCTACCCATATGTAAGGACTGCAGCAATGTGAGATGAAGAACATAGTACAGTTTTGTACCTACCATAAATGTAGATGTTCAAGATCCACATTGCTGCAGTCCAACCCTCCCTCCTTCCCTCTGTAGTTAGAGGTGGTGGTGTGGTTTGGGTTGTACATATTGTAAATATGGCTAGTGCAGGGGTGGTTGGTTATTTTTTGCTGTTTTTTGGCTTTGGCCTTTATTGTTAGGGCCTTCTGACATCTGGGGCAAGAAAAGACTGAGGATATGACGTCGGTCATGCGCTTTTGTACCCTGACGTCCAGATGTCAGTTTAAAGCGCCTTGACCGACGTCAGCCTAATACTTTGGTATTCGGGCCGACCGAGGACAGCGGACTACCCATATGTAAGGACTGCAGCAATGTGGATCTTCGAACATCTACATTTATGGTAGGTACAAAACTGTACTTTTCTGCGATTTTCTCAACAGTTTTCAGTACTTTTTTCTTCAGACTTCTTCACTTACTATTCCCCTCTCACTACTCTCCATGCGTCAAAAATAAGTCTCATTTTCTCACTGTTGCAAACATAACTGCATACAGTGTCATTTTTTTTTTGTTTTTAATTGGGCAATGTTAAGTTGTCAATCTCGCCTTCATTCTTGCTTGATGGGTTCGGAGCCGATCCTCGGCTCCGACTCGGCACTTGCTAAGCTCGAGAGTCACTTTTACCAGCTCGAGGCAGCCCCATATCCCATGATGCAAGGCGGTAAGTACCCAGATCTCGTTTGCCACTTCACTGATGAGGTCCTCCTTTTATCAGCTCCTGGTAAGTGATTTTTACATTACTATTTTTGCCCCTTTTCTTCTAAAACTTTAAAATTTATAGTTTTAACACAGTTGTAGTCCCTTTCTGACTAGAAATTCCCTGTCTCCTTAAAACTTTTAGTCAGACTTCTCCCATCCCATCCCCCCCTTGTTAGGGTGTGTGTGTGTGTGTTATTGATAGTTTTTTGGAATATATAATTTAATTTCTTGGACTGGTGTTGTGTGTGTGAATTATTCACCATGTCTAAGGAAAGGGTCTCAGGCTTTAAGAAGTGTGACTCGTGCTGTCAGAAGATGTCTCTGACAGACGGTCACACTTCTTGCCTTTACTGCCTGGGGCCTCTTCACCTGCAGGACTCCTGTGCTATATGTCACTCTTTTAGCCAGAGAGTCCTGCAGGAAAGAAGAAATAAATTGATTTTGAGGGGCCTTCTTAAGCCGGAGGGCTCTCCGGCCAAGTCGGCTCCATCTAAGACTTCAAAGTCTTCCAAGGCCCAGGCTTCTGTGTCCAAGCCTGTGGCCTCGGCTCCTACTCTTTTAGAGTCGAGATCGGCTCCGGCTGGGGCCGATTCTGGTTTACTCATACCATCGATTCTGGTTCAACCACTTCGGTGTCGGCTCTGATCGGTTCCGACCACCATGTGGCTCAGGCATCGGTGTCTGCTCTGATCGGCTCTGACACCCTTACTTTTATGGCTGTATCGGCTCCGGCTGGAGCCGATGCATCGAAGCTACCTGTCGGTGCCGATAAGTTGTCTGCTCCAACAGTTTCTGTGGTTTTATCGGCTCCGATGGTTCCTTCGAGGAAGAGGTCTAGGTCCCCTTCCTTGGAGCCGATACTCTCGGCTCCGGCTTCGCCTCTCCTCTCGGAATGGAGGCATCGGAGCCGATCTTCTAGGTCATCCAGGCTTTCTGACCATGATTTAGAGAGAGTGGTCAGTAGATTACTAAAATCACAGGCACTGGCCCAAATGCTACATAGTCCGTCTCAGCAGACGACTATTAGTCCACACCCCATTGCAGTTCCTCCTTCGACTCTACCCCAGAGTTTGGAGTTGGAGTCTTCGAATAGTTTCTGCTACGGCTGAGGGACAGATACCCCTTCTGCTCCCTCAGCCTCTACTCTTATCTCCTCTTGAGACCTTCCTTAGTGGGATTCGGTGGCCGGGCTTCCTGGTCTCCTCCGAGGGGTGAGTTGCATCGGACCCTTGTCCGACCCCGCTCTTCCCCTTGGAGCCTCGGCCTGTGAGCTCGGCTCCGACATCTGCCTCGGAGCCTTCCTTTCGGTGGGTCCTGGAGTTCCTAGCTTTTCAGAGCGGGTTCTCTCGGACCTCCCTGGGAGGGGAGCCTTCGAGGTGATGAAGAGTGTGCTGGCCACTGGACTCAGCCAGCAGTCTGTTCCCTTAGCTCCTCCCTCTGTTGTGCCTGTTGACATCTCTGCCACTTCTCTTGCTCCCGGACCCAGAGATCCTCCGCCTCAGGTTTCCCCACTGGGAATATCCCCCTCTTCCGAGGATTCTCCTGATTTGTCAGGAGATCCTCCATGGAAGAGGACTTGTAAGAGGAAACACGTAGACTCCCCGAGTCTATCACTTCGGATACTGACTTAGATGAGTCAGAGGGATCCCCAAGATCCCCCTCTGAGGATGTCTCCTTCTCAGACATCCTAGAACTCCTTAGACAGAGGGGAAACTGGCCCACCAACAATCCCTCTGAGGATGAGTCAGTATACCTGGAGGCGTTTGGATCTCGGCCCTCCACCTCCTGGGTGTCTCCGCCTTCGACCCCTTATGCAGGTTATTGCTCGAAAGCGTGGGCTGCTCCTGACTCTGTAGAGCCAGTCCCTAGGAGGCCTTCTAAATTTATTACTGCCCCGTCGGACAAGCAATTCCTCACTAAAGTTGTCCCCGCCGATGCCATGGTGGTGGCGGCTGCCACTAAGAAGGAACTTGCAGATCCTTCCGTACCTGTCCATCCTCCTAATAAGGACTCTAGGACCATGGATAGATATGGTAAGCGGATGTTTTCTTCAGCGACCTTTGCTATGTGTTCGCTGAACTACCTATGTCACTTCACCAGACTCCAGAGGGATATCCTTAAGGAGCTAGGTGAAGTAGTACAGGATCCTACAGCTGCAGGGGCTCAAGAAAAAATTGCTTCGCAGCTAGGAACCCTTAACTCCATTGCTAACTCCTCCATGTGGCTGATATCATATGCTGCTGATGGAGCGAGTAGAGCCGCAGGTACAGGTGTGGCTCTTAGACGCCAAGCCTGGATGCGGCTCTGTAATTTTGCAGATCCCTTTAAGGCGTCCTTCACAAACTCTCCCTTTGATGGGTCAGCTTTGTTTGGCCCTCAAGTGAAGGAAACGTTGACCAGGTGTGAGCAGGATGGCAAAACTCTTTCTGCCGTAGGAGTCCGTTTTCCACCCCTTCTAGACCTTACCCCAAAGGACAGAAGGGTGGCAAAATGTGGTTCATAAATCCCAAGGAGTCACGCGGATTCACGCGGTCAGTTTACCCCTAGAGGCAGAGGGGTAACAACAACAGACGCTCTAGAGGCAGAGGGGTCCACAAAACCAGGGAAACAGAGAGTCTCTCTCTGACAAGCCCTTTCAGCATCCCTGAGATGTTGCCCGGCTGTCCGCCTTGGAGGCAGTCGGGGAAGACTATCGCTGTACCCAGAAGCCTGGCGTTCCCTCACTCAAGACAGATGGGTACAGTCGATCATATCCGAGGGTTACAAAATTCCTTTCAAGGAAAGTCCTCCCTATCCCTCAAATTCCCTTACAGATGTACCACCGGTCTAAGGAAATTGCAGAGTTAGAAGTCTTAAAACTACTGCAAAAAGAGCCATTCAGCCAGTTACAAGAGATCATTCAGAGCCGAATTTACTCAAGGTTCTTTTTGGTCCTCAAAAGACGGAGACTGGAGACCAATATTGGATCTCAGCAGACTCAACAAGTCTGTGAGGAAGACAAGATTCTGAATGGTCACTCTTCAGTCAATACTGCCCTTCTTACAGAAGGACAACTGGATGTGCTCAATAGATCTTCAGGATGTACTATCACATAAAATTCACAGACGCTCCAGGAGATTTCTCCGCTTTCGGCTGGGGTCCAGTCATTTTCAGTTCAGAGCCCTGCCCTTTGGTCTCACTACAGCCCCCAGAGTGTTAACCAAATGCATGGCAGTGGTCACGGCTCACCTGAGACGTCAAGGATTCCAGGTGTTTCCGTATCTCGACGACTGGCTCCTTTCAGCCACCACCAGGCATCAGCTTGTTCAAGCCAGGGATTACACAATAAATCTTTGTTCTCATTTGGGCATCTCGATCAACTTCGAAAAGTCATCCTTGTTGCCCTGCCAGTCTATTACTTTCATAGGCGCAAACTTAAACACTGTTCGGATGTCAGCTACCCTTATAGATCAAAGAGTTTCAGACATTCAAAGTCATGTCAAGATCATTCTAGCCAACAAGAAAGTACAGGCCAGAATGGTTCTAAAGGTATTAGGCCTCATGGCTGCGGCCATTACTCTTCTTCCCCTGGCTTGCTTCTGCATGCGCCTTCTTCAGTGGATGTTGTTCACTCAGTGGTCTTATCAACAACTTCCAATGCGTCACCAAATACTGGTGACACAGATTTGCAAGAATCATCTTGCTTGGTGGATCACTTCTCCCCAGATTCACCAAGGCAGACACTTTGTACCCCCATCCCCGGTAGCCACTGTCACCACGGATGCCTCCCTGATCGGGTGGGGGGTCATTATCAGGGCAGGATGGTTCATGGGACGTGGCAACCTCTCGAATACCACCTGCACATAAATGTCCTAGAGATGAGAGCAGTGCTTTTAACGTTGCAAGCCCTCAACGACTTTCTTCCCGTAGGGACAATTGCAGTCCACACAGACAACATGTCTGTAGTTTGGTATATCAACAAACAGGGCGGAACCAAGTCCTACCCCTTGTGTCGAGAAGCGCTCAGACTTTGGCAATGGGCGATCTCCTCTCATCGGTTTCTGGTAGCAACGCATATCCCTGGGAAAACCAACATTTTAGCGGACAGATTGAGCAGAGCTATTCTCATGCCTCACGAGTGGTCTCTCAAGCAATCTATAGTGGAAGAGATTTTTCTGGAATGGGGTCGCCCATGTTGCGATCTTTTTGCTACTCCCCAAAACAGCAAATGCCCAGACTTCTTCTCTCTCTTCCCTCTGCCAGGCCATCCCCCCAGAGACGCTCTGACCCAGGATTGGCCCCAGGGACTTCCTCTGATCCCTCAAGTTATCCAGAAAGCAACCGTTTTGAGAGCCAAAATGATTCTCATTGCTCCTTATTGGCCTCGACAAATTTGGTTTTCATTCCTCCATCGTCATCTTTTGGTGCAGCCGTGGCATCTGGACCCAGTGCCAGATCTTCTGATTCACCAATCCGGTCAGCTGCACCGGTCTATCCCTTCTCTCAACCTCACAGCATGGTTGCTCCACTTCCTTCCTTAGCCAGGCTTCCTTTGATCTCTAAACCCGTTAGAGACATTCTAGTAGCTTCCTTAAAATCCTCTACCAGGAGGATTTATACAAGCAAATGGAAGCGTTTCTCTTATTGGGCTAAAGCCAAGAATATTGATCCCTTCACTGCTCCAGTTCAGGCAGTTTTGGATTTCTTAGCGAGGTTTTCATGCAGGCTCCTCTTCTTCTACAGTTAGAGTTCAATTGGCTGCTATCTCGAACTTTCATGTCGGGTTCGCAGATCACAATATTATGTCCCACAGGCTTTGTAGAGCCTTCTTGAAAGGAATTTTCCTCCTGAAGCCTCCAGTCAGGAGTCCTCCTCCTCAATGGGATCTAAATTTAGTGCTGACATCCTTGATTCTTTCCCCCTTCGAGCCAGCTGTTTCTTGCTCCCTGAAATTTCTTTCATGGAAAACCTTATTCCTGGTAGCTATTACATCGGCCAGGAGGGTGTCTGAACTTCATGCTCTATCTGTTCGCCCCCCCCCTATTTGGTCTTTCACAAAGACAGAGTATCATTGAGAACTAATCCAACCTTTTTGCCTAAGGTCGCCTCAAAGACTAATTTAAATCAATCCATTGATCTCCCTGTATTTTTTCCAAATTATTCTAACAGATCGGAACAAAAACTACATTATCTTGATGTCCATCGACAACTCAGATATTATTTGGACAGAACTAAACAATTTAGGAAATCCGATCAACTCTTTGTTTCCTATGCTGATAACAAGAAAGGCCTTACTGTCTCAAAAGTGACCTTATCTAGATGGCTTTCTTCTGTCATCTCTGAAATTTATCGGCTCGGGAAAACAGCTGTGCTCAAAACCTAAAGCACATTCAACCAGAAGCTTAGCTACTTCTACAGCCTTTCAAGCTAGACTTCCTTTAGACACTATTTGTGCAGCGGCCACTTGGGCCACTCCTCATACTTTTGTTTCCCATTACAAATTGGACTTGGCCTCCAGGGACAGAGCCAGTTTTGGCTCTACAGTCCTCAAGAGTCTGTTCCATTGAGCCACCCAGGATAGAGGTGCTAGGGACGCGGTCCCATCAAGCAAGAATGAAGGCGAGATTGACAACTTAACATTGAGAAGTTATGTACCTACCATAACGTTCCATGTTAGTTGTCTTCTCTCGCCTTCTTTCTTGCGACCCTCCCTCCTTCCCCCAGGCCTGGACAGACCTTTCTCTACAAGGAGTTATGATGCTGAAGACCATACAGAGCTGGTCCTTCTTCCATCCTGCAAGTTTTTCTTTCTTCCTTCTTCCTTTGGGAAGTGTTTATGCTAGGTGCTATTGCCCTTTTGTTATCAAACGAGATCTGGGTACTTACTGCCTTGCATCATGGGATATGGGGCTGCCTCGAGCTGGTAAAAGTGACTCTCGAGCTTAGCAAGTGCCGAGTCGGAGCCGAGGATCGGCTCCGAACCCATCAAGCAAGAAAGAAGGCGAGAGAAGACAACTAACATGGAACGTTATGGTAGGTACATAACTTCTCATTTTGTAATACAGGACAGATAAAGACTCTAGGACGTGACATTTTAATGAGGCCAGAGGCCAGTAGTGCAGCCACAAGACATTACCCCAAGAACTTAATATCTTGGGGTCAGTCATCTCAAATAAGACTGCAGCATTTTTAAGAATTTTAGTGCTAGGACTGTTGTATTGCTGCAGCAAATTTGTACTAGCAGGTGTGCTTGAAGGAAGGAGCAAATTACATAAAAATAAGTGAAATTTATGGGAACAATACATGCAGAATAATGCTCAGGAGGAAGACTAGATTTAAGGGCATGCAGGAATTGAGCAATTTAGGTATTGTAGTGAATGATTAAGGAAAAAAGCGTATGTAATGTATAATGCACAAAAATGAAAAATGGTAATATGGTTTGTTTTCTTTTGTCTTTTTTAATTTCTCCAAATCTTTTGGGATGTTCTTCATGTTTCACTGTTGCAGTCATTGCATTTGGGTGATCTGCCTGCAGGTAGCCCTCAGCCGGCCTGAATACCAGAGTCTTGGATTCCTGTGTCAGATGCTGTCTCTTCTTCTATGACGTCAGGTCATCAGGGGTATAAAACATGCAGCCAACGCCATTACATCAGTCTTTCTTGCCGCGCGGTGTCCGAAGCAGTTCGCAAGTGCCAGTTGGCCGACTCCTGAAATTTTAGATTTCGAGTTTCAGAACCGAAGTCTTCAAAAAAGCTAAGTACCCCGTTAGGGATCCTTTTTCTTGCTCTTAACCGATGTCAGTAAAAGTTAACAATTGTATTACCTGTTGAAAGCAAATACCTCATAAAGATTTTCATTCGTACTGCATTCCTTGCTTAGGCCCAGACCACGACGTCCCTCGCTGTCGGTTTTGTGCCTTATTCAACCCCTGAAATATTTGTTGTCTGTCTATTTTTGCAGCAAATTATTTTGGTACTCTGTTCAACTATCCAGAAATGGCTTCGGTAAGCCATCCGACTACCGATATTCTGAAAAAACGTAAGGATAAAGACAGAGACCACATAGATCCAAAACTACCGAAGATGCTTCCATTAAGCTAGTCGCCAGTTTGCCGGTACTCAGGCGCTTTCGCAGCCCCTAATACCTGCTACTTCAGATTCCTTGTACTGAGACCCATTCCGAGTCCAGTATGCCATGAGATGCTTCTTTGACTATGAAACCTGCGGATGTCTCTACCTTTGATGGGTCCAGAGCCGCTGTGCAGGCACTGGCTTCTGAGGGTGTATTCAGGCCTATTGATTTACATTTTAAACCGACGCCATCTTCTCCATCCAGGCCTAAAATTAGACCAAGCCTAGAAAACAGACGTCCAAACCACATGGTCAGGCCCATATGCCTAAAAAACAAATGCTTAGAATGGTTGAAGACTTTATTACTTTAATTAGGGGAAGCCAGCCTTCCCCCTCTAGGAGACCTAGAACTGATTTTCCTTCTGGTCATGATTCTGATATTTCTGTTTTTTCGGATTACCAGGATTTGCCCTTACCTACCTGTGAGGATTCTGATGCAGAGGATTCCATTCCCTCTGCTTCCCCTCCAAAAGGTTTTTCTTTTGGTGAAACCTTGCACACTCTTAGGGAGCATTTCCGCTGGGAAAGCCAGGATTACTCTAATTCCAAAAAGAGGCTTAGGGAATTTGTACTCCTTCCTCAACAGAGGCCTTTAGCTATCCCTCCTGTTCTGGACGTTATAGATGATGCCTTCTTGGAATCTAGCCTGTCCCTAGACACTTTGCCTCCAGCTCCCAGAAAACCCAACTGGTATTAGGGTACCTGACTATCACAATTTCCTCTTCAAGAATCCTGCTGCGGATCCAGAGACCATTTCCCCAAGGACCAAAGGACATTAAGGCTACTGCTGCCAAAAACCCTACCCCTTCTGGTAGAGATTCTAGAGCCTTGGACAGATGGGTTAAGAAGGTATACACTTCTGCTACTTTGGCCATTAGGGCTTTAAATTGCCAGTTTCATATGTCAAAGTACCAGCAGCATATTATGGGACTACTTAAACAGAAAATTATGTTGATTCTTGACTGTGCTGAACACACAGAATTACAGGATTTAATGCGTTCTGCTGAACAAGTTGGTAAACATACTTTGCAATGTGGTTTTAACACTTTAGAAGCATCTGGCAGGGCTGCTGTCACTGGGTCTGTAGTCAGAATGCATGCTTGGCTTAAGGAGCAAAACTTGCCAGATTATGTTTAAGCTAAACTACTGGATGCTTCCTTAAACCAAGACTGCCTGTTTGGCAACAAAGCAGAAAAAGTCTTCAAAAAGATTGAGGAAAAAGCTAAATCTATGCAAGCTGTTAAAGATTTCCTGCATGTACAGCCTCCCAGATTTAGTAGGCATTGGCCTTCAAAGAATTGGTCCTTTCCAGTCTCTTCCAGACCTTCTCAGTCCAAACCCAGGCACAGCAGACCACCTAGATTACAGTCTCAGGCTACACAGGCCTAAGCAGTGGGGGACTCCCACTTCCAAAGCAGGAAGTAGTAAGACACCCCCCTATGGAAAAATGTCACAATGACTTAACCCTTCCAAGCCCTGCTCATCTGCCTGCCCCCTTAGGAGGAAAGCTCGCTCTGCATACAAAAAACTGGGGACTCATTACTCAGGACAAATGGGTTTTAAATATAGTTTTCCAAGGATATAGATTCCACTTCCACACTCTACCAACCCCAAACGATTGGCCAGACCTACCCCCAAATCAGTGGGCAGAGGCTCAGCAGCAGGTTATCTCTCTTCCAAGTATCAGGGCTATTCAACCTCTCCCAGCAGAAGAAAGGGGACAAGGTTTTTAGTCAAGACTTTTCCTGATACCCAGAAAAGGCCGCTCCTGGCATCCTATCCTGGACCTCTCTATTCTAAACACCTTTTTGGTAATCCCAAAATTCAAAATGCTAACACTTCAACGGCTGCTTCCTATGCTAGGCAAAGATGCCTAGTTGGCACCCTTAAACTTAAAAGAAGCTTACCTGCACATTCCAGTAAGGGAATCTTGCAGGAAATACCTATGCTTCAGGGCAGGCTCCATGCACAATTAGTTCTCTGCACTTCCCTTTGGCTTATCTGCTGCACCCAGGATATTCACAAAGTGTCTACCTCCAGCCATTGCATTTTGCAGGCAGAGAAATATTCAAATATGCCCATACCTGGATGATTGTCTAATTTGGGCAGAAAGCCAGGACTTGCTATTAAAACATCTGGCATTTGTAAAGAAACTTCTAACCTCACTGGGGTACACCATAAACAAAAAGAAATCTCACCTAGTACCCTGCCAACAGATTGTATTCCTGGGAGCAAGCTTGAACACAACTTCCCAGATGGCTTACCTCACTCCAGAGAAACAAGTTTTTTTGACAACCTACTTCAAACTACTGGCCACAAAGACCCAGCTATCTGCAAGGAAAATTATGTAAGCCCTGGGGTTCATGGCCTCTTGCAGTCTACTAATTCCATATGCAAGACTGCATATGAGGAAACTACAATGGCATCTAAAAGGTCTATGGTGTCAACATTCTCAGGACCTGGAATCAATGATTCCTATCATTCCTTGTACAAAGACAGAGTTCCTTTGGTGGGCAGAGGCCTGCTACCACAACAAGGGGCTCCCTTTCTCTCTACCCCCTGATGCCCAAATCCTAACAACAGACGCATCAGACTATGCATGGAGGGCTCACTTGGTAGGACACTGCATTCAGGGCAAATGGAACCCGAGTCAGATGCACCTGCATATCAACCAAAAAGAAATGTTAGCTGTACAGAATTCCCTGACAGCCTTCAAAGACCACTTCCTTCCAGGACAATTATTGATGAAGACAGACAACACCACAGTTATGTGGTACATAAACAAGTAGGGGGGAACCCACTTGTACCCTCTCTGCAGACTAGCCATGGCTCTGTGAAACACAGCCTTGAGCTACCAAGTGCACCTACAAGCTCAGTTCTTGCCAGGAAAATTAAATACACTGGCAGACGGACTAAGCAGAAAACCTCATGGGCCCACACGAGTGGAAACTGAAACCAAGGATTTTCAACATGTTGACAAGCAAATGGGGGAGCCCAGATATAGACTTGTTTACCTCTCCCCAGAACTACCAACTGGACATATTTTGCAAAAGGACTCCCCACAAGCAAGCCTGGAAAGTGGATGCTGTGTCCTTCAGCTGGAAAAAAACATCAGTCTATGCCCCCCCCCCCACCTCTGCTTTCCAAAGTACTACTAAAAGTCAAACGGGACAAACGAAGGATGATTTTGATTGCTCCAGACTGGCCACACCAACACTGGTAACCCCCTCCTACGCAGTGCGTTACGGTTATCCCCATGACACCTGCCTCAGACTTCCTTCCCTGTTGTCTCAGCAGAACCAGATTCTGTACCATCAACTTCTAACACTGAACCTCGCAACCTGGCTAATTACATAATCTCTCCTCTACCATCCCTCAATAAACCTGTGATGGATATCATTTTAGAGGCAAGGAGGCCTAGTACTAGAAAATCTTATGCTGAAAAATGGAAAAGATTCTGTGACTGGAACCAATCTCAAGGGATGAGCACAGCAGCGCCCAATTTACCTCAGATTTTACAATACTTAACTGAGATGCTTCACAAGGGCCTGTCCTTTTCCTCCAATAAAATCCATGCCTCAGCCATTTCAGCTCATTATAGCACAGAACCTCCCCTCTTTTGTCATCCACTGCTCAAACTGTTCCTCAGAGGGGCCAGAAATTTGAGACCACCCAGGAAAGCTCCAACTCCAGCCTGGGACCTTAACATTGTTTTGGAGAAACTCACTCTACCTCCTTTCGAGCCAGCTGCTACTGCAGACTTAAAATTTCTTTCTTGGAAAACAGCTTTCCTTTTAGCAATCACTTCAGCTAGAAGAATATCTGAATTACAGACCCTTATGGCAATGGAGCCTTTCATCATCTTTCATGCAGACAGGGTGTCCCTCAGAACCAATCCATCCTTCATGCCCAAGGTGGTATCCAGTGTGGCTCTTAATCAGTCTATTAATTTGACAACCTTATTTCCCAATCCACAGAACAAAGGAGAGCAGATACTGCATTCCTTAGATGTGCACAGACAACTTAGATTCTCCTTGGACAGGACTAAACCTCAAAGGAAATCTGAACAACTGCTGGTGGCATTTGCTGCAGGGGCAGAGGGGAAAGCTTTTTCAAAGCAAACCATTTCTAAATGGATAGGCCATTGCATTCATTTCTGCTATAAGCATCATGGAAAACCTATCCCTCAGGGAATCGGACCTCACTCCAGCAGGGCTGCATCTACCTCTACAGCCTTTCTCAGAGGCGTCACTACCAGGGACATCCTAGAAGCTACCTGGAGTTCTGTGCATACTTTCACTAAGCATTATCATTTGCCAATTTTATCTAAATCCAGAGCTGGCTTTGCCACTGCAGTCTTGCAGGGCTTTATAGCTGATCCTAATGCTATCTAAATTCCTCCTGCCAACCATAGCTTTGGGAATCTATCCAAATGTAATGACTGCAACAGTGAAACACGAAGAACATAGTACACTTACCATAAATGTAGATGTTCAAGTGTATTCACTGTTGCAGTCCTGGTTACCCTCCCTCCAGCCCCCTAACTTCTTTTGGCTATACCTCTACTTTCCTTTCCTATGCTTAAAAGCCTTTTTTGTGTATTTGCTTTTTTGTTGGAGGTATATCATTGTACTTTTATATTTAATTGCTCCCCATTAGGGGGGGCACCTGACATCTGGGGCAAGAAAAACTGATGTAATGGTGTCAGCTGCATGTTATAAAGGCCTGACGTCATGGAAGAAGGGACAGCAACCGACGCAGGACCCAAGACTTGTTAATCAGGCCGACTGAGGGCTACCTACAAGCAGATAACCTAAATATAATGACTGCAACAGTGAATACACTCTAACATCTACATTTATGGTAAGTGTACACAACTGTACTTTATCTGACTCTATCGAGCCAATCCATAAGAGATGAGACTTTACCCTTTCAGTACCCAAGGATCACAACACTGGGCTAAGGGAATTTCTGTAGATGCCATGGTGGTAGCAGCAGCCACCAAAAAGGAACTTGCTGATGAACGTCTTGCTATCCATCCTCCTAATAAAGAATCTTGGACTGTGGATATATTTGGTAAGCGTGTTTATGCCTCATCAACCTTCGCTGTCAGGTCCTTGAATTACAGGGCACAATTTACCAGACTACAGAGAGATCCGATTAAAGAGCTATCAGATACTCTGTCAGGAGCAGTAGCTGAAGGGGTTCGAGACAAAGTGGCTTCTCAGCTTGCCACCCTTGAATCGATTGCCAACTCGTCCATGAGGCTGATTGCACATGCTGCTGAAGGGATGACAAGAGCAGTGGGTTCAGGTGTGGCCATCAGGAGGCACACCTGGATGTGCTTATGCGAGTTCACAGAGCCATTTAAGTCTTCTTTTGTCAACGCTTAGTTTAACGGAACATCCCTATTTGGTCCCAACGTTAAAGGGACTCTAGCCAGGTGTGAGAAATATGGGAAGACTTTCTGCCATGGGTGTATGCTTTTCCACTCCTCAGTGGCCTTATTCCAGGAATTAGTGAAGTGGGAAGCTATGATTCAAGAAATCCCAAGGGCCTTTCCAAGACTCTTGTGTGGCAAAAAATTCTCCCAGAGCAGAGGGGGAAGTAATAGTGGAAGATGCCGAGGAAGAGGCAGAAGTGGCCCACAGAATCAGAGTTCCAGGAATTCCTTCCCTGGGAACTCTCTCATCGCTCCTGAAAGGAGGCCCAATTGACATCCTCTGGCATCAGTTGGGAGCAGTTATTCCTACATCAATCTGCCTGGCTAAGGGTAACCATGGACAATTGGGTGCAGAGGATTATAACCAGAGGATACAGAATCCCTTAACACAACCAAAGACTGTAATCCAAAGTCCCAGACGTTCCACCCAGTCACAGGGAGGTAGCATTCTTAGAAATTCAAAAAACTGCTCCACAAGAGTCATCCAAGCAGTCCCCCAAGACTATCACTCTAGTTCCCCTAGCAAGATGTCACATGTGAATTCTTCAGTGGCTTCTAGCGTCTCAATGGTCCATACTAAATCAACCAGTGTCCCATTTGGTCACGATTACCAGCTGTTGCAAGGAAGACCTGATTTGTTGGGTTCACTCCAACGAAACCTTGTTGGGCTCATCCCTTTGTTCTCTATCAACCCTAAGCCATAGTGACCACGGACGCATCATAGATGGGGTGGGGAGGGCATTATCTGGAAAAGACGGTCCAAGGCACTTGGTCCCATTTGGAGGCCAATTTGTATATCAGCATTGTAGAGATGAGGCCAATGCTTTTAGCATTGCAAACATTTCAGGAAACTCTCCCCTTGGGAGCGATTGCATTTCAAACGGACATGTCAGTAGTCTGGTACGTCAAGAAGCAGGGGAGAACCAGGTCCTATCCTCTTTGTCAAGAAGCTCTGAGTTTAGCAATTGGCAAGTTCATCTGACTGCTTTCTCATAGCAACCCACATTCCAGGGTGCTCCAGTGTGATTGCAGACAAACTGAGCAGATGTATTCCAATGCCTCTCGAATGGTGTCTCAATCCATTGCTAGAGGAAAAGATGTTTCGCCAGTGGGGTCAGCCTTGCTGTGACCTGTTTGCATCACCCCTGAACAACAGGTGCAGCAGCTACTTTGCCCTGATCTCCCCCCCCCCCCCCGGGGGGGGAGTTACTGAGAGATGCTCTTTTACACGATTGGCCCTCTGGTTTACCCCTAATATTTCCCCCTCACTCTGGAACAAAATCCCAATCCATGTTAGGCAGAGCCCCTCACTGACCCTCTTCAAGAGAAATCTTGACGAGTGGATGGGAGATCGCAAGTTTACCCCTGGGATCTCTTCTGTGTCCCTGCTTGACAGAGGTACAGTAAACTAACCTTAAAAGGGCTACCTTCTGTGACCTATTATATGGAGGCACAGTCAACTAATCTAAAAGGATGGCGAATGCCAAACACACTCTGGCTAGGCTTATAAATGCCCTAGGGCAGATAGCCTAGTATCAACTTATGAAAGACATCAGGTCGAAGAACAGGATAATTCTCACTGCCCCATTCTGGCCTCAACAGATTTGGTTTCCCTTTCTTTGGCCTTATCTAGTTCGGAAACCTTGGACTCTGGACCCAGCTCCAGACCTGCTGTCCCATCCAGGTGGGACTGATTTATCCAAATCTACAGAACCTAATGCTCACTGCACTGCATGGTATCTCCAGTTTTCATGATTGCCAGGCATTCCTCTCTCAATTCCCAGTCCAAAGAATTGTTCTGGTGCCACAAACATTCAACTAGAAAACTGTACCTATCCAAGTGGCAGAAGTTTTCTAAGTGGGTGTCAGATTAACCTTGATCCATATTCGGCTTCTGTCAATAAAGTACTGGAGTTCTTGACATTGCTTTTTGAAGCAGGAGGCTCAGCATCAACGATTTGGATGCATTTAGCTGTGAAATGTATAATTTCCTTTCTGGTCTAAGTGGCACATCCCTAATGTCCCACAAGCTTTGCAAAGCCTTTCTGAAAGGATCCTTGATGCTCAGGCCACCATATAAAGAAACATCTGCACTTTGGGACTTGAATTTGATACTCCATTCCCTCATTTATCCCCCTTTGAGCCTTCTACACATTGCGATCTAAAGTTTTTGTCCTGGAAAATGTTATTCCTGGTAGCTGTTACCTGCGCAAGGAGGATTTCTGAGATGCAAGCCTTATCCTGTAAAACCTCCTTATCTAATTTTTCACAAAGACAGGGTCTCATTGAGGATGAACCCTTCCTTTTTACCAAAGATAGTGTCCGAAACCTACCTTAACCAAACAGGTCAACTCCCAGTCTTCTTTCCCAGTTTTTCTAACAAAGGTGAATACTACCTATATTTATTGGCTGTACATAGACAACTTTGTTTCTACCTGCACAGGACAAAAGAATTCAACAAATCATATTAGTTGTTTGTTTCCTTTTCCTCAGTGGCTGTTGGGAAACCAGTTTTCCAGTAAAGCACATGCCACTAGAGCAGTAGCCGCATCTGCAGTCTTCCACTCTAGAGTTTCTATAGACGATATTTGTGTAGTGGCTACTTGGGCATCTCCACATAATGTTTATTACTCATTAGAAACCAGATGTGGTATGTTAGGGATGGGCATCCTTCGGCTTGATGGTCCTCCGGTGTATTCTTCCATGAGACCTCTCAAGATTCAAGTAGTTGGGGACTCTGTCCCACAGTCAAGCATTATGTGAAGATTGACAACATCAGATAAAGAAGTTGTCTGAACCTTAATGTTCCCTCTTGTGTTGTCACTCTTCCCATATCCTTGGCATACCCACCCCCTTCCCCTGACCTTTGGCTTCTTGGTGGATCGGGTCCTTTCTTTTCATTGAGCTTCCCCATCACAGCTCCAACATTTTGCAGTCTACCCGAGAAAAAATTCTTTCAAATCTGTTTGGGATATAAAATTACCTGTGCAAACGCTTCCTAGCAAAGATCCTACCTTTTCTAGATTTTGTTAAATATTTGGGAGCCATACCTATATCCTCCCATTGTTTCTTTTTGAATTGTTTATACAGTCACTCTTCCCACTCCTTTCTTACCTCTTCTGATTAATTCCAGTCATTATTATGCAGCATTTTATATGCCCTACTAATTAGCCGTTTAACTAACAGCAGCTTTTGATCTCGAATCGACTAAAAACTCTACCAGCGCTGATGTTCTTCATGTTTCACTCTTGCAGTCATTACATTTAGGTAATCCTGCTGGCAGGTTGTTCTTAGCCAGCCTGAATTCCAAAGTCTTGGGTCCTGCGTCATCTGCTGTCGCCCGTTCCCTGATGTCAGGTGTATAAAAGAAGCAGCCAACGCCATTTTCTTTAGTCTTTCTTGCCGCGCGGTGCCCGAAGCAGAAGCAGTTCGCAAGTGCCGGTCAGCTGACTCCTGAGATTTTCGTGTTCGAGTTTCAGATCCGAAGTCTTCAATAAAGCTAAGTATCCCATTGGGGAAACTTTTTTTCTTGCTCCAGACCGATGTCAGAAAAAGTTAATTGTATTTCTTGTGGGAAGCAAATACCTCATAAGGATTTTCATTCTTACTGTATTCCTTGCTTAGGCCCTGATCACAACGTTGTTGGTTGTCGGTTTTGTGCTAGATTTAACCAACACACTATTAAGCATCGGTATGATTTTGCTTTAAACTATTTTGGAAGCCTGTTTAATTATCCAGAAATGTCGTCTGATAGCCATCCGACTACCAGAGTTCACAAAACACGCAAAGGAAAGAGACAACTGAGGCCCAAAACAGACAACAAAGCTTCTCCTAAGCCAGTCACTGGTTCGCCGGTCCTCAGTGAGGCGCTTTCGCAGTCCCTGACGCCTGCTACTTTAGAGTCGCAGGCCGCTACCGACTCCCATGTGGAGTCGGCCATGCCACTGGAAACTCAAGGTATTGGAGCCTCGTATATTATCCCTTCAGATGGGTCCGGAGCTGCTGAGCAGGCACTGGCTTCTGGGGGTGTATTCAGACCTAAACATCTTTACAACAAACCTATTTCAGCTTCAAAGGCAAAGACTAAAGCACCTTCCAAAGCAAAGAAACTCAAGAGCCACGTGGTCAGGCCTCTATGCCCAAAATACAGATGCTCAAAATGGCCGAAGACTTAATTAACTTGATCAGGGGTTCCCATCCCCCTCCTGATAAGAGGCCTAGGCAAGAGACTGACTATGAATCTTCAGATCAGGTTTCCATTTCTTATGATTCCTCTTCTGATCAGGAATATTCTCTTCCCCCCTGAGGATTCTGATGCTGAAGAATCTATACCTTCAGCTTCTCCTCCAGAGGACTATTCTTTTGGGAAAACCTTACATACCATGAGGGAGCATTTCCACTGGGAGAGCCAAGATTTTTCAGAATCTAAAAAGAAAGGCTCATGGATTTCCTTTTACTACCTCAACACAAGCCACTAGCCATCCCACCTGTGTTAGACATTGTAGATGTGTTTTCAGAGTCTAGTCTTACCCCTGACTCCTTACCTCCAGCTCCTGTTAAGCCTGACAGATATTACAGGGTTCCTGACTCTCATAAATTCCTTTTTAAAAACCCTGCTGCAGACCCACAAACTATTTCTCAGGGTCCCAAAGGAGTTAAGGCTTCCACTGCAAAAAACCCTACCACCTCTGACAGAGATTCTAGGCCACTGGATAGATGGGGAAAAAAGGTTTACACATCTGCTACCTTGGCTTTAAGGGCCTTAAACTGTCAGTTTCATATGCTCAAATATCAGCAACATGTCATGGCATTGCTTAAACAGAAAATGTTGTTAAAGTCTGAATGTGCAGAAAACAAGGAAATGCAGGATTTGTTGCATGCAGCTGAACAAGTTGGAAAGCATACTTTGCAATGTGGTTTTGATTCTTTAGAGGCCTCCTGCAGGGCCGCAATTACAGGTTCTGTAATTAGGAGGCATGCTTGGTTAAAGGAACAAAATCTGCCTGATAATGTTAAAGTTAAATTATTAGATGCACCTTTACAGCATGATTCTTTGTTTGGTGTTAAGGCAGAAGCGGTGTTAAAGAAGATGGAGGACAAAGCTAAATCTGTGCAAACGGTCAAAGATTTTTTACAAGTACAGCCACCTAGGTTTAGTAGACATTGGCCAACAAAGAATTGGTCCTTTCCTGTGTCAGACAGACCGCAAAGGGGCAGATCCAGACGCCCTAGAGGCAGACCCCAGGCGCAAGGTTCATACCGCTCAAAGCAATGGGGGGGCTTCTACCTCCAAAGCTGGAAAGACAAATCACAGCCATACAGGAAACAGTCCCAATGACTTCACCCTGCCTGCACCAAGCACTTATCTCCTGGCAGCACCCTTAGGGGGAATATTAGCACTTTTTTCTCAAAATTGGCACATTATAACCCAGGGCAAGTGGGTCCTAAATATCGTTTCACAAGGTTACACTTCCATACCCTGACAAAGGCAAACGGCTGGCCAGATCTGCCACAAAATCAATGGACAGAGGCACAAAAACAAGTCTCATCCCTCATGGGGACCATTCAACAAGTACCAGAGCAAGAACAGGGACAAGGATTTTACTCAAGACTGTTCTTGGTACGCAGAAAGGACAAGGCCTGGAGGCCAATACTGGACCTATCTATTTAGAGCACATTCCTGGGTATACCAAAATTCAAGATGTTGACTTTGCAGCAGCTTCTGTCCATGCTGGGCAAGAACGCTTGGCTTGTGACTTTAGACCTAAAAGAGGCATACCTGCATGTCCCAATCGGACAAATATGCAGAAGATACCTCAGATTCAAGGCTGGCTCAATGCATTGCCAATTCTCTGCACTGCCCTTTGGCTTATCTACTGCGCCCAGGGTCTTTACAAAGTGGCTGGCACCAGTAATTGCATTCTGCAGACAAAGAGGAATACAAATTTATCCTTACTTGGACGACTGTCTAATTCAAGCAGAGAACAAGGATATTCTTCTACAGCAGCTGGCATTTGTGAAAAGACTTCTAACATGCCTAGGGTGCACAGTCAACGAAAAGAAATTAAAACTAGTATCCTCTCAAGAGATAATATTCCTGGGTGCAAGCTTAAATACAACTGCCCAGATGGCTTATCTCACGCCAGACAAGCAAAGGCAACTGACTACCTATTTCAAAATGTTTGCAACAAAGGCCCAGTTACCTGCAAGAAAAATTCTGCAGGCTTTGGGCTTCATGGCATCCTGCATCCTACTAATTCCATATGCAAAACTGCATATGAGGAAACTTCAATGATACCTAAAAAGTGTTTGGACTCAACATTGCCACAGCCTGGAAACTATGATTACTCTCCTTCCCTGCCTGCAACAGGAGTTTCGATGGTGGGCAAAGGCTTGTCACCAAAACAAGGGACAGCCATTCACATTACCCCCAGCCAGGCAGACACTAACAACAGATGCATCAGATTATGCCTGGGGGGGCCCACATGGCAGGAAGATGCATTCAGGGCACTTGGACATCAAACCAAATGCATCTACATATCAATCAAAAAGAGATGATAGCAGTTCAAAATGCCCTGACAGCCTTCAAGGACCTACTTCATCCAGGACAACAACTGATAGACAGACAACACCACGGTCATGTGGTATATAAACAAGCAGGGGGGCACACATTCTTACCCCCTTTGCAGACTAGCTATGACTTTGTGGGACACAGCATTGACTTACCAAGTACATCTGCAGGCACAATTCCTGCCAGGAAGTGAAAATACTCTGGCAGACGAACTAAGCATAAACCACATGGATCCCCATGAGTGGCACCTGGATCCACAAGTCTTCAGCATGATAACAAGGAAATGGGGATGCCCGGACATAGATCTGTTTGCCTCCCCTGACAACTACCAACTAAAAAGATTCTGCACAAGGATTTATCACAGACAAGCATGGAGAGTGGACCCCCTATCTTTCAGCTGGAAAAAACTATCAGTATATGCATTTCCCCCACTGCCTCTCCTCCCTAAGGTACTCCTAAAGGTCAAACAGGAGAAGCCAAAGATGATACTGATTTCCCCAGACTGGCCCCACCAATACTGGTATCCAATATTAAGGAACTTGTCTCAATGCCCAGCTTGGACCATACCTCAAATATCTCATCTACTGTCCCAGCAAAACAGTCAGATCCTGCACAACCAACTCAGAACTTTAAACCTGACAGCATGGCGAATAATGTAGTCATACAAAGCACACCTCTCAATAAAGCTGTGATGGATGTCATTTTGGAAGCGAGAAGGCCTAGTACTAGAAAATCTTATGCTGGAAAATGGATGAGATTCTGTGCTTGGAACCAGGTACAAGGAACTGATACAGCTGTGGCAATTATTCCTCAGATTTTGCAATACTTAACTGAGATGCTGGACAAAGGCCTATCTTTTTCATCAATTAAAATTCATGCCTCTGCCATTTCGGCTCATTACAATATAGAGCCACCAATCTTTTCTCATCCCTTATTAAAGCAGTACCTCAGAGGAGCCAGACATTTAAGGCCTCCAAGGAGATCACCAATGCCTGCATGGTACCTTAACTATGTCTTGGAAAAGCTCACCCTACCTCCTTTTGAGGCAGCTGCTACTGCTGATATTAAGTTTTTATCTTGGAAAACAGCTCTGCTCCTAGCAATAACTTCTGCAAGACGAGTTTCAGCGCTACAGGCACTCGTGTCTGTGGAAACATTTATCATTTTTTCATCCAGACAGGGTCTCTCTCAGGACAAACACATATTTATGCCTAAGGTGGTGTCCAGTGTGACTCTAAACCAAACTATTCACCTACCAACCTTTTATCCAAATCCACAAAACAAGGGGGAGAGAATTCTGCATTCTTTGGACGTACACAGACAGCTTTGATTCTACTTAGGCAGAACCAAAGTTTTCAGAAAGACAGAGCAATTACTAGTGACATATGCTGCAGGATCACAAGGAAAGGCTATCTCAAAGCAGACTATTTCAAAGTGGATAGGCCACTGCATTCGTTTCTGCTATGTACATCATGGCAAGCCAGTACCTAAGGGCATTAGGCCACACTCAACCAGAGCTGCAGCCACTTCAGCAGCCTTTCTCAGGGAGTACCTACCAAGGACATTTTAGAGGTGGCTACTTGGAGTTCAGTGCACACCTTTACAAAGCACTATCATCTGCCATTCTACTCTAAATCCAGGGCAGGCTTTGCCATTGCAGTTCTGCAGGGCCTCATAGCCGCTCCTAATGCTGTTTAGCTCCAGCCTCCCAACGTTAGCTTTGGGACTCTACCCAAATGTACTGACTGCAGCAGTGAAACACGAAGAACTTAGTACAGTTGTGTACACTTACCATAAATGTAGATGTTAGAGTATATTCACTGTTACAGTCCAGGTTACCCACCCACCACCCCCCTTTTCTTCTGATGGAACCTATCTTTCCTTCTCTAATTCATGCAACCTATGTGGTGTATTTGCTTGTAGATGGAGGTAAATTTTATATTGATGCATGCAATTATGTTGTATCTTTTGGCTTTTCCCGGTTAGGGGTCGCCACAGTGGAACTCCCGTCAACTAATGATTGGCAGTAGATTTTTACATACCGACTTGCCAGGCCTGACGCACAACCTTCAACGAAGGTACACCCATTCACGCATGTCTCCACACAGAAGACGCTTTAGCTGAGAATCGAACAGGACAATGTCTTACTGTGAGGCAACAACGCTACCGCAGCAGCACCACCGCAGCTGGTGCATGCAATTATACATATTTAAATTTTGGCAACCCTTTTGGGGGCACGACATCTGGGGCAAGAAAAACTAAAGAAAATGGTCTTGGCTGCTTTTTTTATACCCCGACGACCTGACATCAAGGAAGGGGCGACAGCAGCTGACGGAAGACCCAAGACTTTGGAATTCAGGCCGGCTGAGGGCAACCTGCCAGCAGGATTACCCAAATGTAATGACTGAAACAGTGAATACACTCGGACATCTACATTTATGGTAAGTGTACACAACTGTACTTTTTTCACTTAGTATCCCCCTATTCCTTTTTCTTTGCCTATATTCTATTGTTCCTTGATAGGGAAGGCAATCTCTAGCCTGCAGTCCAAATGAATACTTAGCCTCTTCTTATTATTTTATCTTTCACACTCTAATTTGTCCCAATACCTTGATGTCCTTCAAGGATGCATCTGCAGTCATCACATATGGGTTGTCCTGCCTCGGGCAGCCCTTCGGTCGGCCGGATTCCAAAGTCTGGGTCCGGCGTCGGCTGATGTCGCATTTTCCCCGACGTCAGAGCGCCTGGGGTATAAAGGCATCCGCCGACGCAATCTTCCCCAGTCTTTCTTGCTGCGTGGTGCCAGAAGCAGAAGCAGTTCGCAAGTGCCGGTCGGCCAGCTCCTGTAATTCAGCTACCGAAGACTTCAAAAAAGATAAGTACCCCGTTGGGGACTCTTTCTTGCCTCAGCCGATGTCAGATAAAGTTAATAATTGTTTGACTTGTGGGAAACAAATACCTCATAAGGATTTCCACTCTTACTGCCTCCCTTGCCTAGGCCCAGACCACGACGTCTCGGCCTGTTCAGCCTGTGCTTCCTTCAACCGACGCACTCTTAGACATCGGGCGGAGTTTGCAGAGGAATTTTTTGGGGCTAGTTTTTCGTATAAGATGCCGTCGGAGACTCCGACTTCTCATTTAGTTAAGAAACGGAAGGACAAGGACCGACACACGCGGACCGCGGTTTCGGCTGAAACCATGGCCAGGCCTACCGCGAGTGTCTCAGTCTCGACTGAAACAGAGTCCTTGGTAATTCCAATTACCGAAACTGCTCAACCGACTACCTCGGTCCCGGCCAAGTCGGTTATTGAATTGCCAACAGAAACTGGTGTCCTGGAACTTTCCGACACCATTCCTTTGGACAAATCTACACCAGCACGTGGTGCAGCCAGGCCTCCTGCATCCATGTCCATTAAGGCATTCTCCAGGGCTAAAGCTGCTAAAATTTCAAAAGCTTTGCCTCCCAAGGTTATCCCTCAGGGACCCTCTACTGGTTCACAGATTCTAAGCTTAGCAGAGGATCTTATCTCCTTAATTAGGGGCTCTCAACCTCATCCGGACAGGGGCTCTCAACCTCCTCCAGACAAAAAGGCCCAGGGTTGAGCCCTCTGATCCACACTCCTCAGATGAGGCCTCTGATGGCTCTACTCTCTCGGACCACCAGGAGGAGGCTTTTACGGCCTACGAGGATTCTGATGCAGAGGAATCTATTCCCTCGGCCTCCCCTCCTGAAGAGTTTTCCTTTGGGGAGACACTACACACCATGAGAGAGCATTTCCAATGGCAGGGCCAGGAATACTCTGATTCCAGGAAAAGATTAAGGACCTTTTTACATTTGCCTCAGCATAGGCCTTTAGCTATTCCTCCTGTTTTAAATGTAATTGATGATGTGTACTCTGACTCCAGCACAACCCCTGATTCCCTTCCTCTGGCTCCTGCCAAACCCGATAGGTACTACAGGGTCCCGGACTCGCATCTTTACCTTTACAAGGCCAACTCTGCAGATCCAGAAACTATTTCCCAGGGCCCTAAAGGGGTTGCAGCTGCCACTGCTAAAAATCCTCTCCCCTCTGAAAGGGAGTCCAGAGCTTTAGAGAGATGGGGCAAAAAAGTGTATACTTCTGCTACTCTTTCTATGAGGGCATTAAATTGTCAATTTCATATGATACAGTACCAAGAGTATTTATTAGATGAATTGCATAAAAAACTGTCTTCACCTGACCCCCTAGACCGCAAGTCACTTCAGGATCTGGTACATAACTCTCAACAGGTTAGCAACCATTTCTTGCAATGTGGTTATGATGCATTGGAAGCTTCATGTAGGTCAGCTATGACTGGCGCAGTCATACGTAGGCATGCTTGGCTGAAAGAAAAATCTCTGCCAGATCATGTTAAAGCAAAGCTACTGGATGCTCCACTGGAAAAGCAAAAGTTATTTGGCTCCACGACTCAGGAGGTCCTAAAGAAATTTGAAGAAAAAGCAAAATCAGTACACACAGTCAAAGATTTTCTCCAAGTACAACCACCAAGATTCAGCAGGAATTGGCCTTCCAAGAATTGGTCCTTTCCAGACACAGAGAGGTTTCAGAGGGGCAAGAACAGGCGTGCCAAGAGGTAGAGGGCAAGCTAGAGGCTCCTACAGAGGTCGTCAATGGCAGCCTCCCAACCAGAGAGGTAATGCAGGACCTTCAACTGCTGCACAAGGACAGGCTCAATGACTTTACTTTGACACCGCCAACCAGGGCTCAATTGGAAGCACCTTTGGGTGGAAAGCTTTCTTTATTTTCAGAAAATTGGCACAGTATTACAAGGAACAAATGGACACTGCAAATAATAGACAAAGGATACAGGTTTCATTTCCACACATTACCAAAAAGAAAGGGCATGCCAGACCTGCCACCGAATCAAAGGGCAGAGGCTTTGAAACAAATTTCCAGCTTAATACAAATGAAAGCTATAGAAAAAGTCCTTCTCTCAGAACAAGGCCAAGGATTTTATTCCAGACTATTCCTTGTTCCAAGAAAAGAAAAACAATGGAGGCCTATTCTCGACTTGTCCACACTGAACACTTATCTCATTGTACCAAAGTTCAAAATGCTGACTCTACAGCAGCTCCTTCCCATGCTGGGCAAGGGGTCTTGGCTGGTAACTCTAGACCTCAAGGAGGCATACCTGCATGTCCCTATCAGACAAAGTTGCAGAAGACACCTCAGATTTCTTGCAGGGTCAGAGCATTATCAATTCGCAGCATTGCCCTTTGGCTTATCTACTGCGCCCAGAGTATCCACGAAATGCCTGGCATCAGTAATTGCACACTGCAGACCTCAGGGGATGCAAATATACCCATATCTGGATGACTGCCTTATACAAGCGGACAGCCGACAAACTTTGGTAAAACACTTGAATTATGCCATTCACCTACTTCAGGCCTTGGGATATACAGTCAACTTTCACAAATCAAGACTTGTTTCATCCCAAAGAATAACCTTTCTGGGTGCAGATTTAGATACAACCACCCAAATGGCCTTCCTCACAGAAGAAAAACTAAGTCAACTACCAGATTACTTCAAAAATCTGACAAGACAAACCCAACTGACTGCAAGGAAAATCCTGCAAGCCCTGGGTTACATGGCTTCTTGCATACTTCTGATTCCGCAAGCAAGACTACATATGAGGAAATTACAATGGTACCTAAGGAGTTTATGGGCTCAGCACAGCCACAGCCTGGAAACTTTGATACCACTCATTCCATGCCCTCAAAAGGAATTTCTGTGGTGGGCTCAAGCAAGCCAGTCAAACAGAGGCCTGCTTTTCAGCAAACCAACAGCCAGCCAAACCATTACAACAGACGCTTCAGACCACGGATGGGGAGCGCACATGGAGGGCAGATGCATTCAAGGTCTATGGTCACAAAAAGAGCTACGCATGCACATAAACCAAAAGGAAATGCTGGCAGTGATACATGCAGTCGAAGCCTTCAAACCCTTTCTGCATCATGGCCATCTGTTAATAAGGACAGACAACACCATGGTTATGTGGTACATAAACAAGCAAGGAGGCACCCACTCCTATCCTTTTTGCAGGCTGGCAATGAATCTATGGGAACTTTCCTTAAAACTCAATATACAGCTACAATCCCAGTTTGTGCCAGGGAAAGACAATATACTGGCGGACAGCTTAAGCAGAAATATCATGGATGCGCACGAATGGATGCTGCACCCAGACATCTTTCTACAGATAACACAATCATGGGGGAGACCGGACTTAGATCTTTTTGCCTCCCCCCACAATCATCAACTGAAGAAATTCTGCTCAAGGACATACCATCCACAAGCATGGAAAGTGGACGCCCTCTCTTTCAGCTGGAGAACTCTAACAGTGTATGCATTTCCACCTCTCCCATTAATGACCAAGGTTTTACTGAAGATCAGGACAGAGCAGCCAAAGGTGATTCTGATAGCTCTGGACTGGCCAAGACAGCACTGGTACCCACTGTTAAAGAGCATGTCACGTACAAAACCATGGCCTCTTCCTCTATGGCCACTTCTACTGACACAGCACAATTACAAAACTCTGCATCCCACCCTGAAAACATTGCAACTAACAGCCTGGAAAATACCTTGACTACTCCTCAGGACAAGCTATCACAGAGAGTGAAAGATATTATTATGGAAGCTCGCCGGCCTTCCACAAGAAAGGCATATTCAGAAAAATGGAAAATATTTCACATTTGGAACACCACAAAGGGCCTAGATGCGACAGTGATGAGCATGGCACACATCCTGGAATACTTGGCAGAAATGTTCCACAATGGTCTGTCTTACTCTTCCATTAAAATTCATGCTTCAGCAATTTCAGCAGAGTACAACACTGATCCGCCTGTCTTCTCTCATCCTCTCCTAAGACGGTTTCTAAGAGGAATCAAAAACCTCAATCCTCCAAGGAAACCACCTCTACCTACTTGGGACCTTAACTTCGTGTTGGAAAAACTAACACTGCCTCCCTTTGAACCGGCAGCATCTGCAGAACTACAGTTCCTGTCTTGGAAGACTGCTTTCCTTCTGGCCATAACCTCAGCAAGAAGAATATCTGAGTTACAGGCCCTTATGGCAGTACAGTCTTTTCTTATTTTTCATCAGGACAGAGTTTCACTGAGAACCAATCCTACATTTATGCCAAAGGTGGTATCCAGGGTTTCATTAAATCAAGCTATTCATTTACCTACCTTCTTTCCAAATCCACAAAACAAAGGGGAGAAACTTCTGCACACTCTGGACATACACAGACAGTTGCGCTACTACTTGGACAGAACTAAAGGTTACAGAAAAACTGACCAGCTGTTGGTAGCATATGCTACTGGTACACAAGGAAAAGCAATTTCCAAACAGACAATTTCAAAATAGATAGGAAATTGCATTCGTTTTTGTTACTCCTTTCATGGGAAAACTGTGCCAGCTAACATTAGACCTCATTCCATGAGGGCCACAGCCACCTCCACAGCCTTCTTAAGAGGGGTGGCTACCAAGGACATTTTAGAAGCTGCTACATGGAGCTCCGTGCATGCATTTGCCAAACATTACAATTTACCTTTATATTCCAGATCCAGAGCAGGCTTTGCTACGGCAGTCCTGCAGGGTATTTTAGCTACACCATCCTTTACTTAGTTCCTCCACCCCCAGATTGGCTATGGTATTCTACCCATATGTGATGACTGCAGATGCATCCTTGAAGGACATAGTACAGTTTTGTACCTACCATAAATGTAGATGTCCGATAGGTATGCATCTGCAGTCAGGTTTACCCTCCCTCCTTCCCCTCTGTGGTATTTCTTGGGTACTTACCCCTCCAGTAGTTAGATGGGGGATCTATTATGGTGTATTTGTTTTTATATTATTGTGCATGTTTTGGATTTTTAAATGCATCTCTCCAAATTTAGCCTTCCTTAGAGGGCACCTGGCATCTGGGGCAAGAAAAACTGAGGAAGATGGCGTCGGCGGATGCCTTTATACCCCAGGCGCTCTGACGTTGGGGAAAATGCGACATCAGCCGACGCCGGACCCAGACTTTGGAATCCGGCCGACCGAAGGGCTGCCCGAGGCAGGACAACCCATATGTGATGACTGCAGATGCATACCTATCGGACATCTACATTTATGGTAGGTACAAAACTGTACTTTTCCTTTGACAGTTTTCTCTAGTAAATTCCAACCCCTCTTGCCTATTCTCTGCACCCCTAAATGTAGTCATCCCTAGCAACAGAATCTCCTTTCTCCATTCTCGTTAGCTTAGTTCTTTGAATTCTTTCTGCTACTTAGAGTTTAATTTTCTGTATGGTTATTCTCCTTGAGGATCTGCATCCAAAATCCCAGTCACTCCCTATTTCTTAAGCTTCCTCCCTGTTTCATTATCATACCTTTCCACTTCTAATTATAGTTTTCTGCTTGTGCTATGTATAGGAGCCTTAACTATGTAGTTGTGAAGCACCCCTTTATCATGTATTCCCTAACCACCTTGTTCTGTTGGAGGGATCAGCTTATCCTACTTGACTCTTGCCCTCTTCCCCTCACAGATAAAAATACTTACACTCTATTAATTGCTATCTGCAACTTCTTTTCTGGTTGATAAAAATATGCCTGACCTGTAATAAAAACTGAAGGGACTAAAAACATTTTCACTGCTTGTATCTTGCTATCCATATCCATAAAACCGAGCTTCTGATTTCTCAGTATTTCTGTTGTCTTTTGTCTAGTCTCTTCCCACATATCCTAACTGCCATAACAGAATCCTTTTTAACCCATATGCCTAAGTACTTCATTTTATCATGTCCCAATAAATATGGGTATTGCTGAATTAATTCATGTGTGTGTACACAGTGTACAGCTGTTGCCTTTGTTTTGTCTGCATTTTAATTTTGTCACAAAAACCCTTGAAACTATCTCAGAATGTTTCATAACACTGAAATCTTCTTTACTGGTTTTATCAGGTACAAAGTGTCATCTGCAAGTAAAGCCAGCTTTTCTTAATTACCATACCAATTACATCCTTGACTTTGAGTCCCTTATTTTCTTTGCCAGTGGTTCCAAGTATAACAAATAAAGGGAAAGAGGACACCCGTGTACGAATTGATAAGACTGTAATATACACTGGAATTAATTGGAATGAATATCTTTATCTGTTAATTACCCAAACTTGTGCTGAACAAGTGCCAGTCTCTCCATTATGGGCCAAGTCTTCTTGTACCTTACACAGTAATGTTTGCAAACTGTAGTTTGGTTAAGAATGCTTTATTGTGTACACTGAAGATCAACAATATTTGAATAACATAATATTCTGGAATGCTGGATAACAGTAACCGTGCTGATAAATGTATCCAAATGTTCTGCACATATATTCTGATTCTCCTGAATATCAACTGAAACAGTCTTTTCCTCCTGGATAATGCTGGATATTTGACCCGTTTTTGGTACACCGGGTTGAGTGTCTGTACTGTAAAGACCTTTTGCATATCCGTCTAAAACTTACTTAACTGACTCAACTGTGCCCATGTCTGAAGTATTTTCTGATAAAAACCAAAACCCTGTAATGTTCTACATGCCTGTTTAGCCTTGGTTCTTGTTTAGCATTCCATTGCAAGTACACATATCTTTCCCTAGGTTATAGGTTCCTGACCCAGAGACTCCCCAGACTCTGGAATAGATTGCCCATACATGTCAAGCAGAGTGCCTCTTTGGACCTCTTTAAGAGGAACCTTGACGATTGATTGGGAGAAAGGAAATTCACCCCATGGATCACGTCAGTCGCCCTGCTAGACAGGGGTCCAGGAAAGTAAATAATGTGGGAAGAAATAGCCAGGGAATTGTTATGGCTAGGCTTGTATAGGCCCTAGGGTTGATAGCCTAATACCAACCTATGAACCGTTGAGAAAGAAACGTTATGTAGCTTTCCTTTGAGAACTGTTATTTCTGTACATCTCATGCTTAGCCAATCCAGATTCTTCTCCTTTCTTCTGAACTGTTCCCTGAAACTGCATACATTTCTGACTTTATATTTTCATGTCTATTATTGTACCGTATGCCTAATAACTACTTTTAAAGTGAAGACCCACAGTCCAACACAGCACCACAGCTTTCTTCCAAGATGTTTTTTGTTCTCTTCCTTTTTTTAAAATACTGATGTGAGAGTGTTCAATCTCGCCGTTTGTTCTTACACATGGGTTCGGAGCCGATCCTCGGCTCCGTGTCGGCCGCTTGCAAGCTCTGCATCGAGAAGAAGCTCGAGATCACCTAATACCCACAATCCCCGTCTGCCTTTACCTCAGATCTAGTTTGCCGCTGCAGCGTTCGCATCACTGGGTCGAGCTCGAGCACCTAAGATAAGATTGAGATTTTATTCTTGTTTTTTTCTTGGTACTTTTATTACAAAAAGTTGTTAAGTGATATTTTGTGTGCGTGTGGTAAGGTTCAGGGATACTCTGTACCGTTAAGTTTATTTAAACTTAGTTAGAGTTATCTTCGGGGCCTACCACCCCTTACTTGACTTGACAACCGGATTGACCATATTACTGGATTCGACATTTTACGGACTTGACTACTTTACTGGATTTGACTTTTTCCCTTTATTAGTGACATGTCTGAAAAGGCTAAATCGGGGTTTAAGCGTTGCCAATGTGGGCAAAAGATGCCAGTAACTGACAATCATAGTTCATGCGTCTACTGTCTTGGCCCTCTCCATCTGCAAGAAGACTGCTCTATTTGTCATTCTTTCAGTGTGAGGGTCATGACAGATAGGCGCAGGAAACTAATGGATAGAGGTTTGTTAAAACCTTCCTTTCAAGAGGCTCTGGATGCTTCTGACCAGGCATCCAAATCCTCGAAGGAATCGAAGACGTCGGAGCCCAAGTCATTGGCTCCGAGCTCTTCAGCAAAAGTTAGATCACTGGTTCCACAGACTTCGGGGCCGAGTGTTCAACTGTTGTCAGTTTCCAAGCCTCGAGTCTTGGAACCGGTGATGGAGCTCCCTCCCCCGACACTGTTGAGGTCGGCTCCGTCTTCGATTCCTTCGACCCGTTCTTCCAGGCCCCTCTCCGACATCGATGTGGACCGTGTGGTGCAGAAGTTATTGGAACATACGGTCTTATCCAAGCTTATTTCGGTTTCCACCCAGTTGGTGTCGAAACTTGAAGGCCTTCCATTATCTCCATCCATTCCTCCTCCGAGACCTGTCCAGTCTTTGGAGCCGGAAGAGATTGATCTGCTGATTGTGGAGCCCTCGGTGCCAGAACCGTCCTTTTCTCGGTCGGCTCCATTCACCTCGACTCCGTCGGATCCGGTACCGGAGTCTCGGGGTCGAAGATCCATCCTTGGTTCCGGGGCCGAGAGTCGAACCAATGTTTCGGTTCCGACTCTTCCTCTCGGGGCCTCGGCTCGGATCGATTCGGCTCCGTCCTCGGGGTCGATGCCTTCAGTGCCTGTTTCGGGGATTCTTCCCATTTCTTCGGAACCGGGAGATACCTCGACTCGGGACCCGGGGGCCTTCGATCTCATGAGGAAGGTGTTGTCTACCCAGACAACCACATCAGTAGAAGCAGCCTCTCCTCCCCATAAAGGACCGTTATCTTCCTCTGCACCAATGGCCACATCCAAGCGGCGAGCACCGGTGTCTCAGCCACCCCTGGAGGGTGCCCCCTCTTCCTCGGAGGCTTCTTCGGATGCTCCCCCCGAAGAAGTCCCTAGGAAAAGATTGTGTAAGAGGAGACACTTAGATTCTCCACAAGAATCTTTGACATCCGATACTGACTTAGATGAGTCAGAAGGGTCCCCAAAGTCACCTTCAGAAGATGTCTCTTTTTCTGACATCTTGGAGATCCTGAAGCAGAGAGGTGATTGGCAGTCCCTTCCCCCTTCTGAGGATGAGTCAGTCCTGCTGAAGGCATTCGGTGCTCGCCCTTCATCCTCCTGGGTCACTCCGCCCTTCGATGAGTTAATGGAGCTGATTGCTCGAAGGCGTGGGAGACACCTGACAGTGGAACCAGTCC
Organism: Protopterus annectens; assembly: GCF_019279795.1. NCBI lineage: Eukaryota > Metazoa > Chordata > Ceratodontiformes > Protopteridae > Protopterus > Protopterus annectens. The sequence continues at coordinate 1,743,886,714 of NC_056726.1, read as the reverse complement.
CTAGGAAACCCAATAAGTACATCACTGCACCCCAAGACAAGGCTTACCTCACAAAGGAGTTCCAGTGGGCGCCATGGTGGTGGCAGCTGCCACGAAAAAGGAGATGTCGGAATCTTCCTCATCTGTCTATCCGCCTAACAAGGATTCTAGGACGATGGATAGATACGGGAAGCGCATTTTTAGTTCAGCGGCTTTTTCTATGCGATCCCTGAACTATTTGACCCATTTTACACGTCTACAGAGGGATCTAGTCAAAGAGTTGGGAGATACCCTCCAGGGTACTACAGATGCTGCTGTCTCAGAGAAAGTTACAGCACATCTTAATACCCTTACATCCATCGTTAACTCATCCATGAGGCTGATATACGCAGCCGAAGGATCGAGTAGGGCAGCAGCTTCAGCGATTGCTCTTCGCAGACAATCCTGGATACGCTTATGTTCATTTGCGGAAGCCTTCAAGTCTTCCTTTACTAACGCCCCATTTGATGGTGCCACTCTCTTTGGCCCCAAAGTAAAGCAGACCCTTACCCGGTGTGAACAGGAGGGAAAGACTCTGTCTGCTGTCGGAGTCCGTTTTTCCACCCCATCCAGACCGTACCCCAAAGGGCAACGTGGTGGAAAAATGTGGTTTCGAAAACCCCAAGGATCTTTCCCAGGCACACAGGGTGATGCCTTCTAGAGGCAGAGGAGGGGCAGAGGTGGAAGGCGCCGCCCTGGCGGCAGAGGGGTCCAAAACCAGGGTGACAGGGATACAACCCCTGGAAAACCCTTCCAGCACTCCTGAGAGGAGGCCCAACTGTCCTACTCTGGAGGCAGTCGGGGGTCGCTTAGCTTTATACCCTCAGGCCTGGCAGAATTTTACTACATTCAACTGGGTAAAAAGCGTGGTTACCAGAGGTTACAGAATACCCTTTCTATCCACTCCCATTCCAAAGAAAAGACTCCCAGATGTGCCACCCCATCTGTGAGACCCAGCAGCTATAGAAATTTCAAAGCTGCTAGAAAAAAAGAGTCATCCAACCAGTCCCAGCAGACCAAATAGGATTCGGAACTTACTCAAGGTTCTTTTTAGTTCCAAAGAAGACAGGGGACTGGAGGCCGATTCTGGACCTAAGCAACCTCAACACCTTTGTCAAGAAGGAAAAGTTCCGAATGGTCACGCTTCAATCGATCCTTCCATTCTTACAGAAGGACGACTGGATGTGCTCAATAGATCTGAAGGACGCATACTACCACATCAAAATGGTCAGGGCGTCCAGGGATCATTTGCGCTTCTGGCTGGGAGCCAGCCACTATCAGTTTCGAGCCCTGCCCTTTGGTCTGACCTCAGCCCCCAGGGTTTTCACCAAATGCATGGCAGTGGTAGCGTCTCATCTGAGATGCCTAGGATTCCAGGTGTTTCCGTATCTGGACGACTGGCTCCTTTCTGCCACCACCCGGCGTCAACTGATACAGGCCAGGGAGTACACCCTACAACTTTGTATTCACCTCAGAATTTCCGTAAATTTCGAAAAATCTTTACTACAGCCATCACAGCATATCTTATTCATAGGAGCGGAATTAGATACGCATCATTTAAGTCTAAGGCTCCCTCCAGAAAGGATAGCCTCACTACAAAGCCACATTTCTCTCATTCTATCATCCAAAACGTCCCCAGCAAAGCTAGTTCTGAAAGTCTTGGGTCTCATGGCAGCTTCCCTCATTGCGATACCATTGGGAAGACTGCACATGAGAGTTCTACAATGGCTACTGTTTGCACAATGGTCGTTCCAACAGCTACCTCTGACACACGAAATTCTGATAACAAACACATGCAAATCACACCTAACCTGGTGGCTTCAGACTTGCAACCTTTCCAGCGGAAGACCATTTGTGCTACCCACGCCGACAGCTACGGTAACCACGGACGCTTCCCTGATAGGGTGGGGGGCATCTTTCAGGGACAGACAGTCCAAGGCGAATGGACCAATTTGGAGTACAATCTGCACATCAATGTTCTGGAGTTGAGGGCAGTGTTTCTAGCGTTGCAACACTTTGCTCACCTTCTTCCTCTAGGGACAATTGCAGTTCAGACAGACAACATGTCTGTAGTCTGGTACATAAACAAGCAAGGGGGAACCAGGTCTTATCAGCTATGCAGAGAGGCCATGAGAATTTGGCAATGGGCGGAGTCCACGGGTCGCTTTCTGATCGCAACGCACATCCCGGGGTCATCCAACGTCATAGCCGACAGGCTGAGCAGAGCAATCCTATTGCCTCACGAGTGGTCCCTCAAACAGTCAATTGCGAAGACGATTTTTCGCAAGTGGGGCCAGCCTTCCTGCAACCTCTTTGCGTCTCCAATGAACGCCAAATGCAGGAGCTACTTTGCCCTATTACCCCCTCCAGGGGAAGTCCCCAGGGACGCGCTGGTGCACGATTGGCCCCCGGGTCTCCTGTACGCTTTTCCTCCCTTTCCCCTTATTGCAAAGTTTCTGCAGAAAGCCAGCAACCTTCAGAGGACGATAATCCTCATTGCCCTGTTCTGGCCTCGTCAGATTTGGTTTCCCTTTCTATTGCAACACCGCATTCAGGGACCTTGGTTTCTGGACCCAGAGCCAGATCTACTGACTCACTCGTCAGGAGCTCCTCACCCATCTCTCGAATCACTCCATCTAGCAGCTTGGCTGCTCCGCTTCCCTTTCTAGCCAGGTCTGATTCTCTTACACCGGCAGTTCAGAATATATTAGTGGCTTCTCATAAAGCTTCCACTACAAAGACCTACACCAGTAAATGGAAGCGTTTCGTCTTCTGGGCGAATTCACATCAATTGGACCCGGTTATAGCTCCATTAAACAAGATCCTGGAATTTTTAACAGAGTTATTCCATCAAGGAGCTTCTCCTGCCACTTTAAGAGTACAATTGGCTGCCATTTCCAACTTTCATGTAGAAGAATGTGGAGCACCTATTATGGCTCATAGACTTTGTAAGGCCTTTTTAAAAGGATCCTTTCATATTAGACCACCAGTTAGAACTCCTACATCACCTTGGAATCTGAACCTCTTACTTTCTAAATTGATGTTGCCCCCTTTTGAGCCAGCCTCCGTTTGCCCATTGAAGTTTTTATCATGGAAGACCCTCTTCTTGGTAGCCATTACATCCGCTAGGCAGTATCTGAGCTTCAGGCTCTTTCTATTAAGCATCCTTATTTGATTTTCCATTCTGACAGAGTATCTCTTCGCACTAATCCATCCTTTCTCCCCAAAGTTTGCTCTACCAATAACATTAATCAGTCCATTGAATTACCCACCTTTTTCAAAAATCACACTAATAAGTTAGAGTATATGTTACACAAATTGGATGTCCATAGACAACTCAGGTTTTATTTGGAAAGAACAAAGGATCACAGGAAATCTGATCAACTATTTGTAGCTTTTGCTGACAGCAGGAAAGGTGTAGCGGTTACTAAGCGAACCTTTCCAAATGGCTAACTGATTGTATCATATCGTTTATGATTCTTCAAATCAAACCTTATCTGTCAAACCTAAGGGACATTCTACAAGATCAGTGTCTACATCCTTGGCTCACGCAGCTCGCCTACCATTAGACACGATTTGTGCAGCTGCTACTTGGGCTAAACCGCATACATTTATCTCTCATTACAAAGTGGACAGGGTTTCTAGGGATAGGGCAACCTTTGGTTCCACTGTGCTCAAGAACATCCTCCGTGAGTTCCTCAGGATTATGGAGCTAGGGGCGCTACCCATGTGTAAGAACAAGCGAGATTGAACACTCTCACATATAGAAGTTATGTCCTTACCATAACGTTCCATGTGGAGTGTTCATCTCGCCTTTGTTCTTACATTCCCCCTCCACCCTCAGGAAGAACGTTCTATTTGGTGCCTGGTCTGGAGTATTCTCCTTCTGCTTTTTGCAGTGGTTGTATTATTATGATCCACAGGTGTATATATATATATATATATATATATATATATATATATATATATATGTATATAGAGCATTTCTTGATTGTGTAAATTTTGGTATGAGTGTGCTCTCTATGGCTGCTGGTTTGTTTGCAAACTAGATCTGAGGTAAAGGCAGAGGGGGATTGTGGGTATTAGGTGATCTCGAGCTTCTTCTCGATGCAGAGCTTGCAAGCGGCCGACACGGAGCCGAGGATCGGCTCCGAACCCATGTGTAAGAACAAAGGCGAGATGAACACTCCACATGGAACGTTATGGTAAGGACATAACTTCTATTTAAACAAAACCTTCCAGATTTTTATCACTTGCTCCCCTCCTAGCATCCAAATTTCCACAGGAGTACCATCTATGCCTAGAAACTTTCCTATAGATTAATTGTACGTCACCATTTTTACTTCATCTCCCCATGCTCTAACTGTTGGTAATTGAGCTTCATCTGCCTCTAACCTTGGCACACTTAATTTGTTCCATAAATATTTCCATTTCTACTTTTTCTTGATTTTCACATTTCTATGCTTTATATATATTTTCATAACATTTCCAAAATATTTCTAATATCGCTATAGGATTTCTGGTTAGTTTCCTTGTTGTAGGATCCCTAAGCTTGAAAACAACCCTTTCTGCTTTCTATTGCCCAAGCTGTTTTGCTAAAAGCTTCTGTGCTCTGGAGTTATCAAAAAACAGTTGTTCAACAAAAGTCTTTCTAAACTCATACATGTTATTGAGGGCAATTCCTTTTCTGTTTAGGACTCATGCAGTTGTGCCGCCTCTTATTCTGTGAGAGTAACCCATTCTGGAATACTTTTAACCTTTGTCAGTTTCTCCTTATTTCTAAATAATTATTGTCACTTCTTAATCACATTTTTTTTTTATTTCTGTCCTATTTTTAAACTCCACTTTCTTTTTATTCTCACTCTCTAGCTATATTTTTGAACAAATTTGTCTACCTTAACACGTGAATAATTTCCACTGGTCATTCCTTAAATTCCTCTCTGTTTATTAGATAGGCAGGGAAGCGCCAGTCTTTCATTTTTATTTTATAACCTTGAATTTTAATTTTAGTTTTTATTGGCACATGCTCTGAAATAGTTATTGGATGTATAGTGGATATAAAAAGTGTACACATCCCCTGTTAAAATGCCAGGTTTTTGTAATATAAAAAATGAGATCACAGTAAATCATTTAAAAACTTTTCCCACCTTTAATGTGACATATAACCTGTACAGTTCAATTGAAAAACACAAATCTGTTGGGGGAAAAAGAAAAAAAAATGTACAATAAGCTGGTTGGTACATTTGGTGAAGCAGGTTTTGATTTAATTACAGCATTCAGTCTTCTTGGATACACACCTGTCATCAATTAAAGAGACTCTGATGAACCACAAAGATGTTCATCGTGCATATAGCTGCAGTCATAACAGATGGGTTCTCCTGCCGTCAGGCGGGTCCTCGGTCGGCCGAATTCCAAAGTCTAGGTCCGGCGTCGGTTGTCGTCGCTTCTTCCCTGACGTCAGTGCGACAGGGGTATAAAGGAATCAGCCGACACCATTTTCTTCATTCTTTCTTGCCGCGCGGTGCCCGAAGCAGAAGCAGTTCGCAAGTGCCGGTCGGCCAGCTCCTGAGATTACGAAAATTTGGAAACCGAAGTCTTCTTAAAAGCTAAGTACCCCATTGGGGAAACTTTTCTTGCCTCAGACCGATGGCAGACAAAGTTAATAATTGTATTTCTTGTGGGGAAGCAAATACCGCATAAGGATTTCCATTCCCTCTGTATACCTTATTTAGGCCCAGACCACGACGTCTCGGTCTGTCGCTTTTGTGCTAGTTCGCCCAGCATTATTTTGGGAAAGCATTTAACTATACTATGTCGTCGTATACTCCGACTCCGGTTTTGTCTAAAAAAAATGCAAAGACAAGGACCGACACACGAGGTCCGTGGCCTCTACTGACACCACGCCAAAGCCGACTACACGTGGTCCGGTTCTCAGCGAGGCGCCTACGCAGCCCCTGACTACTGACGACCTGTCTTTGACGATGTCTCCTGTGCCCGAGGTCACAGGCTCCTCGGCCCACACCCCGACTATAGATACCGAAGCCAATCTTGGCGTTGAAACTCAGAATGTGGACAGGTCCACCTCCACTCAAGGTGTCTTCAGACCTTCCTCTTCTTTCTCCATCAAGGCTTTCACAAAGTCTAAAGCAACCATGCACTCTAAGAGACCAGCTACACAGGGCCCATCTCCAGGCCCCATGCCTAAGAAAACAGATGCTTAAAATGGCTGAGGATTTAATTACTCTTATCAGAGGTTCTCAGCCCCATCCGGACAAAAGGCCTAGAGTGGAGGAAGATTCCCCCTCCTCTGATCAGGGCTCCATTATTTCAGAGCACTCTGATGATCAGGAACATTCTTACTCCCCTTTTGAAGACTCCGATGTGGAGGAGTCCATCCCTTCTTTATCCCCCCCTGAGGATTACTCATTTGGGGAAACTTTGCATACCTTAAGGGAACACTTCCACTGGGAAGGCCAGGATTATTCAGATTCCAAGAAAAGGCTCAGGGAATTTCTCTTGCCTCCTCAGCACAGGCCTCTGGCTATACCTCCTGTCTTGGACATCCTAGATGATGTTTACTCGGAGGCTTGCCTTAACCCGGACTCTCTACCTCCAGCTCCAGTTAAGCCTGACAGGTACTACAGGGTCCCTGACTCGCACCAGTTTCTATACAAAAGCCATGCTGCTGACCCAGAAACCATCTCACAGGGCCCCAAGGGAGTTAAGGCCTCCATTGCTAAAAATCCATTGCCTTCCGAGAGCGATGCCAGATCCTTAGAAAGGTGGGGAAAAAAGGTATATACCTCGGCTACCTTATCCATGAGGGCCTTAAACTGTCAGTTTCATATGCTAAAATATCAACAGTTTTTGTTATCACAATTAAAAAGTAAAATGTCACAACCTGAACAACCAGACTTGAAGGAGTTACAGGATTTGATGCATAGTGCAGAACAAGTGGGTAAGCATACCTTACAATGTGGTTTTGATGCTCTAGAGGCCTCATGTAGAGTCTGTTACAGGATCAGTCATTCATAGGCATGCCTGGCTCAAGGAACAAGCCTTGCCTGATCATGTCAAAGCTAAATTACTAGACGCCCCTCTTCAAATGGATGTACTATTTGGTGCTAATGCTGAGGAGGTATTAAGGAAAATGGAGGAAAAGGCTAAATCAACGCAAACTGTGAAAGAATTTCTACAGGTTCAACCCCCACGTTTTAGTAGAAATTGGCCTTCCAAAAACTGGTCCTTTCCTGCCACAGATAGACCCCAAAGAGGCAGATACAGGCACCCGAGGGGCAGAGGACAATCCCAAGGATCGTATAGAGGCAGACAATGGCAAGCTCCTACGCAAAGAGGTGGTGAGGACAACTCGCAATCTTTCAGAAAGCAAACCCAATGACTTTCCCCTTTGCATGCCAACCAGGTCTCAAATGGCTGCCCCCTTAGGAGGAAAGCTGGCATTATTTTCAAAAAATTGGCATATTGTCACAAAGGACAAATGTATCCCGGACATTATAAACAGAGGCTACAAATTCCATTTTCACACCCTTCCAAAAATGAGAGGCATGCCAAACCTGCCACACAATCAAAGGGCAGAGGCACAAAGGCAAATTACAGATCTCATAAACATGAAAGCTATTCAAGAGGTACCTACTACGAACAAGGTCAAGGTTTTTATTCCAGGCTATTTCTGGTGCCAAGGAAGGGAAAAGATTGGAGACCTATTTTGGATCTATCCATCCTAAACACATTTCTACTCGTACCAAAATTCAAGATTCTCACTCTACAGCAACTTCTTCCCATGCTGGGCAAGGAGTCTTGGCTGGTAACATTGGACCTCAAGGAGGCATATCTGCATGTCCCAATCAGACAAAATTGCAGAAGGTACCTCAGATTTCTTGCAGGTTCAACCCATTATCAATTCTCTGCATTGCCCTTTGGCTTATCTACTGCGCCCAGAGTATTCACTAAATGCTTGGCATCAGTAATTGCCTACTGCAGACTTCAAGGGATACAAATATATCCCTATTTGGACGACTGCCTGATCCAAGCCGACAGCAAGCACATTCTTCTGAAACATCTGGCTTATGTAATAATGTTATTGAACTCTCTGGGATACACAGTCAACAAAAAGAAATCAAGGCTAATACCCTCTCGGAAGATAATTTTCCTGAGTGCCAATTTGGACACAAACACCCAGATGGCCTACCTCACGCCAGAGAAGCAGGGGCAACTAATTCAATAGTTCAGAACACTAGCAAATTGCACCAGGCTGACTGCAAGGAAAATCCTGCAGGCTCTGGGATTCATGGCATCTTGCATCTTACTAATCCCATGTGCAAAGCTGCATATGAGGAAACTACAATGGTACCTGAAAAACATATGGTCTCAACACAGCCACAGTTTGGAAACAATAATACCACTAATTCCATGTCTGCAAAAGGAATTTCTGTGGTGGGCTCAAGCATGTCAAACAAACACAGGTCTTCCATTCAGCAAACCTCAAGCAAATCAAGTCATCACAACAGACGCCTCGGACTACACCTGGGGGGCGCACATGACAGATCGGTGCATTCAGGGCAAATGGTCCCAAAAAGAAAAGCACCTTCACATCAATCAAAAAGAAATGCTAGCAGTAATAAATGCTATTATAGCTTTCAAGGACCTTCTACAACCAGGTCAACTATTGATAAGAACGGACAACACCACAGTTATGTGGTACATAAACAAGCAGGGAGGAACACATTCTTACCCCCTATGCAGACTGGCCATGTCACTTTGGAACATGGCCATTTACTTACAAATGGAACTACAAGCACAGTACTTGCCAGGCAAGGAAAACACGCTGGCAGACAACCTAAGCAGGAATATGACAGATCCACACGAATGGAAGTTGCATCCAAAAGTTTTTACTGAAATAATCCAAGAATGGGGAAGGCCAGACCTAGATCTCTTTGCCTCCCACAAAAATCATCAATTGGCAAAATTCTGCTCAAGGATCTTCCATCCAAAGGCCTGGAGAGTGGACGCTCTCTTTCAGTTGGACATCAATGACAGTTTATGCCTTCCCACCTCTTCCTCTGCTGCCCCAAGTTCTATTGAAGACCAGAGCAGACAGACCAAAGATGATCCTCATTGCTCCGGACTGGCCAAGGCAACACTGGTACCCACTCCTGAGGAGCCTGACGCATTCCCCACCATGGACCCTGCCTCTAATGCCTCTTCTTCTGACTCAGCACAGCTTCAAAACTCTTCACAGTCAGCTAAAAACACTCAATCTAGCCGCATGGAAGATTCCTTAGCATCACAGCAGGCCCTACTCTCCAAGGAGGTGCAGGATGTCATTTTGGAGGCCAGAAGGCCATCAACTAGAAAAGCTTACTCCGCAAAATGGAAACGTTTTTGTGTCTGGAATGAAAAAACTGAATTTACCTCAAATACTACAATATTTGGCTGAACTGCTAAACAGTGGACTTTCTTTCTCCTCCATCAAAATCCATGCCTCAGCCATTTCTGCAGAATACAACACTGATCCACATTTATTCTCTCACCCTCTCTTAAGACAGTTCCTCAGAGGGGCTAAGAATTTAAGACCTCCAAGGAAACAACCAATACCTGCTTGGGATCTTAATTTCATTCGGGAAAAACTGACCTTGCCTCCCTTTGAGCCAGCTGCCTCATCAGATTTGCAATGTTTGTCCTGGAAAACAGCTTTCCTTCTGGCTATCACCTCAGTTCGTAGAGTTTCAGAACTACAGGCTCTCATGGCTGTCCAGCCTTTTATCATCTTCCATCAGGACAGAGTTTCCTTATGAACCAACCCGTCCTTTATGCCTAAAGTGGTATCCAGAGTAGCTTTAAATCAGGCCATACATTTACCTACTTTTTATCCTAATCCTCAAAACAAAGGGGAGAGATTACTACATTCCTTGGACATCCACAGACAACTGCGTTATTATTTGGACAGAACAAAGCCTTTCAGAAAATCAGAACAGTTCTTTGTGGCCTATGCGGTAGGAGCTCAAGGAAAGCCAATTTCCAAACAGACAATCTCAAAATGGATAGCCCACTGCATACGCTTTTGCTATTCTTTTCATGGCAAAACTGTACCTACAGGCATTAGAACTCATTCCACCAGGGCCACAGCCACCTCTGCAGCCTTCCTCAGAGGAGTTCCTATCAAGGATATTTTGGAAGCAGCCACTTGAAGTTCTGTGCATACCTTCTCCAAGCACTACAACCTACCATTATACTCCAAATCTAGAACAGGCTTTGCCACTGCAGTCTTGCAGGGCATTTTGGCTGCTCCTAGTTCCACCTAGTGCCTACCACCCCTTTCTTAGCTTTGGGATTCAACCCATCTGTTATGACTGCAGCTGTATGCACGATGAACATAGTACAGTTTAGTACCTACCATAAATGTAGATGTTGGAGTGCTAATACAGCTGCAGTCCAGGTTTCCCTCCCTCTTTCCCCTCCTGGGACAGGCCTATAGGCTAGCACATCCTCATACAACTTGATTGGGGTATTCATTTATGATGTATTTGCTTGCAACTACTGTATTTTGATTATATTGCACTGCATTATTACACAAATTTATGTATTGCCTTCCTTCTGGGGGCACCTGACATCTGGGGCAAGAAAAACTGAAGAAAATGGCATCGGCTGGTTCCTTTATACCCCTGTCGCACTGACGTCAGGGAAGAAGCGACGACAACAGACGCCGGACCTAGACTTTGGAATTTGGCCGACCGAGGACCCGCCTGACGGCAGGAGAACCCATCTGTTATGACTGCAGCTGTATTAGCACTCTAACATCTACATTTATGGTAGGTACAAAACTGTACTTTCAGCTGTCCTAGTAGGATTTTCCTGACATTTACTCAGTTGCTTGCTACAGTAAAATCCATAGTTTGCAGAGAGCTTACAAAGCATCAAAGGTATCTATCTCATTGTTGAAAGGTATCAGTCAGGAGAGGGGTACAAAAACATTTCCACAGCATTGAATATACCGTGGAGCACAGTGAAGACAGTCATCAAAAAGTGGACAAGATGTGGGACAACAGTCATGTTGGAAAGAACTGGACATCCCTCCAAAATTGATGAAAAGACAAGAAAAGAACTGGTCAGAGAGGCTGCCAAGAGACCTACAGCAACACTGAAGGAGCTGCAGGAACTACTGGCAAGTACTGGTTATATACTACATGTGACAATCTCCCGTATTTTCCATATGTCTGGACTATGAGGTAGGGTTGCAAGACAGAAGCCTTTTCTTACACAGAAAAATATCCAGGCCTGGTTAAAATTTGCAAAACAATGCATCAAGTCTTCCAAAAAGTATGTGGGAAAATATGTTCTGGTCTGATGGAGACCAAGGTTGAACTTTTTGGCCACAATTCCAAAAGATACTTTTGGCGCAAAAACAACACTTCATCACCAAAAGAACACCATCCCCATGGTGAAGCATGGTGGTAGCAATATCATGCTTTGGGGTTGCTTTTGTTCATTTGGAGCTGGGTCTTTAGTCAAGGTGGAGGGAATTATGAACAGTTCCAAATACCAGTCACTTTTGACCCAAAACCTTCAGGTGCCTGCTCGAATGCTGAAGAGGAATTTAAGATGAAAATAAATATTCTAGCCACAGGAAGCAAACTAATACTAAAAAACTTGTTTAGTAGCACAACAGATGTAGTGCTTTCACCTTACATATAACAAGCTTCTTCATTGTCAATTACAATACATCTAGCACTCTCCTTAAGTAACCCAGTATAAAATATGCATCCAATTAAGTACTTCATCTCATTTAAAGACATACAACACAATTCAATACATTTAAATGTTTATTTGCATATAACAAACCAAGAATATTTTTACAAGAAATTCATATGTAAAACAGGTTTTTTAAAATAATTATTGCTATACATATTCAACATGTGCAAATAACCAAACTAGGCAATACTTATTTTCTTTTTTCTATACAGCCAGAGCCCTTTGTTGTAATACTGGTGTCAGTGAAATAGCATCAAGTCCTGGAGCTACTGTGGCATTTAAATGTTGCCATTTTACCTCTCTTGCCTCAACCTCCAGTTTTTCATCTCCCCCATTTTCTTTCTGCACCACTCTATCACAAAAAATATATATATATTTTAAACTCAATGCATGTAACACTGTGAAGATGGAGGGCATTGTGCACATCTTTGTTTTTAATGACTCTAAGGTGCTCACTTATTCTATCCCTGTGCCTGCGTGTGGTTTTTCCTATGTAAAATCCAGGGGAGGAGGTACAGTTTGCTAGATTAACTATGTTGGAAGAATTGCAGTTGCATCTACCAAGACATTTTAAGGTCAAATTTGAACTAGTTACTGATACATACATTAATGAACTTGTAAAACCTACAAGCCCCATATTTGAACATTAGTGACCTATGTTGCTTTATTCTGTCTCGATTTATGTGCCTTTCCAAGATATTCTTTAAATTTCTACCCCTGCTATAAGCCACCAAGGTCTTGTACCCAGGTTTCACCCTTGTCTTGTTCAAAACACAAGTCCCAACTTTTATAAATGATAACTAAAGTCTGGGTCAAGTTGTTTTACCGCAGCACAATGGGATCCCCTTCCCTACTTTTGTGGGTAACTTCTTGTAGCCCCCACCCTTTTGTAATATCGGTGGGTATAGTGCATGCCTCTTTTCTTTTATTTCACGTTTCACTTCAGTCAAAATCTTTAGTGGGGTACCCCCTCTCCATAAACAAACCTGTCAAAATGTATAGTTCAGTATCAAAGGTTCTCTCATCATTAATGAGCCGAGAATACCTCACCATCTGTCCCTTTGTTATACTTCTTTCATGTTGGGGATGACAGCTGTTGTAATGAAGTAGAGTATTGGAAAAGGTTTCTTTCCTAACAATAGTACTATGAAGCTTGTCATCCTCTTCATTAACCCAAAGATGTATATCCAGGAAGTCTGTTTCTTTAGAACCCCATCTACTAGTAAACTTCAAAAATGAAGTTGTGGAATTCAAGTACTCAACCAATTTTATTGCTTCCTTTTCACTCCCTTGTCATAAAATTAGGATATCGTCCAAGAATCTGTTGTAAGTCTTGATTTTCTTCATATAGGGGGTGTCAAAAATGTGTTTTCTTTCCCATTCCAGTAGTACCAGGTTGCCAAATACAGGGGCACATTTCACCCTCATAGCCATACCTGATATCTGGTGGAATAACTCCCCTTCAAAGGCAAGGAAATTGTTTCTCGGAACAATTTCCCTGATTTCCACCAAAAAATTGACTTTGGTCTCGTCAACCTTCTCACTTTTTCAATAAACTCAACTGAAACATATCAAGCCCACTATCACTTGGAATAATAGAGAATAAATTTATAACATCTGTTGTCAAAAATGAATAGTCTACTTCCCTGCTTGATTTCGGTCTTTCAAGACAATGCCAGGAGTCCTTAATGTGTTTGGCATCCCTCACCACTGGCCCTACTGTCCTATAGCCATCGGGTTAGCCGATTTGGACATGCTAAGGTCCTCTGATGCTGCTGGCCTCCTGAGAGGTCCCAGCAGTAGGCACAGTTACAGCATTCTGAGGGCTGATTAAGTGCCTTGAAATGTTTGACTACAGCTGACTGAAAGAAATAGAATCATCTGAAGACTTGGCTTCCTCATTCAATTTTTTTTTTTGGGGGGGTGGGGGGGCACCTAAGGCAGACAACTCAAAAGCCAACTTGGCATGAGCTAAAGCCTGAAGTTGCTTAATCTTAATGCACAGTTTTACAGAATTGAGTCAGCTTTTAATGTTTTTAGGTATAAAGGATTTACAGATGGAACAGTCTCCATAAATCATGTTCAGGACCTAACCAAAAAAGGCACACAGTGTTTGTTTACAGGAAATTTGATGACTCTGTCACATTTCCCCCTTTTAAATGAAGAGAGTTTTCATTAAAAAAATAGTAAGGAGAAAGGGTCTCTGACAAGGTACTTATCTGCAAAAAAAAAAAAAAAAAAACGTGGAGCTTGACAGTATGGTATACTAATGACAAAATTAATGACTCCTTCATTTCTGGACTGCCAGCACAAAAGTATTGAGGATTTTCCTACTACATCCCTAAAGTACTAGTACAAAGTAATGTGGGCGAGTCATAGGTTGGGCGTACTACACATACAGAAGATGCCTAAGCTTGTGTAGGCTGCAGAATCAAAGCAACAAATGCAGAATCTACTTTCTCAGGCCACTGAAATAGCCAGACACTGCCTTAAGTGCAGGGTGCCTCTTCTAGAGCAGCAGTTACTGGGTCTGTTATTTCACAGATATGCATGTCTACAATAGCCAGCCTATTCCTGAGGACTTCCAAGTCAAACGTTTTAGACTGCCCCTTGGGCAAAGATCTTTTGTTTGCTCCTCAGGCTGCCAATATTTTCAAAACTTTCAAAGAGCAAGGTAAGACTAAAAAAAGACAGAAGCCAGATTTTACTTTCCTCAGTTCCTAGATACCATAGGAACTGCCAATCTAAATCTACATCTTTCCAGAGAAAGGTATCTTAGGACAACTTAACCCAGAAAAACTCCAAGGAAAAGGTACTGTGACAAATCTTAGAGGGAATCTCCATCTGGGAGGCCTCCCTTTAGAAATGAAAAATCTGTAACTACCAACACAACACCCTATCCCTTGCCCTCAGTCCTTTTACCCCTCTTTCCAAAAAACTATTACTCTCCCCGGCCTTGTGGGAAACGATTACCATAGATAAATGTGTTCTGCCCATCATCAGGGATGGTTATGTCATGTTCTGAGAAAATAACTCTTCCCGTGAAAGGCATGCCACATCGTCCTCACAGCCAGCTATCTTTACTTGCTTCCATTATGCAAGATCTCCTGAATCAGGGTACCATCAAACAAGTCCTAGAAGACTGTATGGGGAAGCACTTCTACTCCAATATCTTTCTTTTTTTTTTCTTCAAAACAAGTTTATTGTTTTAACATATAAGAGAAATATCATAACAATTTTATACAAATAATTAAAATAGGTGGTATTATAATATTCAACAAAACAACTAAAGTATTTACAAAGACATCCACTACAATCAGATCAATTAATTAAACTAAAATACTGTGCTATTGAAATTAGATTTTTTTAACAAATTTTGTAAATTATCCCATACAATAAAATGTGATGTTTTTCTAGTTGTTCTCATTCTAATTGTGCTTATTTCCATATGACACATTATATTCATAACATTTTTAAATTCATTGAACGAAGGAGGTGTATCTGAAATCCAATTTCTAGTTATTATTTTCCTAGCCACTGCTAGGATAGACCATAACAAGGAAGCTTAATCTTTTTAACACATTGAGGTACAGGTGTGTTGAATAATATAAGAGACTTAGAAATAATGAAATTATCTGTAAAAGAGCCTGCAAAATTCATTAATTGACTTCCAGTATTCTTTCAACTTCATACAGTCATAAAACATATGAGCCCAGTCAGCATTAATTTCTACATTACATCTCTTACATAGATTATCTTTATTATTAATTTTATTCATCATCAAAGGTGTATAAAAAGATCTATGTAAAAATTTCCATGTATAAAGTCTCCAGACAATGGAAGATGTAGTTCTATAAGCAGATTCCAATATATATTGTTTATCTTGTTGAGTTGGTGGGTCCCCATTAATAGAGGTGAAATAATTCCAGTATGAATCTACATTGTAAAAAGTTTCTTGTATGATAATTTTATGTATATATGAAAGTTTACCTTTATCAGAAACTTTATGCTGTAAATATCTTTCTGATGCCAAGAAAACGACTGTGGAGGCCTATCCTAGACACCCCCTTCTCAACACATTCTTGAAAGTGCTAACTTTCAAAATGCTTTCTCTTCACACACACACACTGCCTTTTATTCTGCCTAAGGATTTTCTGGTGTTGCTGGACCTGAGGGATTCCTATCTGCACACATACCTATTTGTCGTCCTTGCATGAAATATCTCAGGTTTTTCTCTGGCTATTCGCATTTTCAATTTACTGCTTTGCCTTTTGAGCTTTCCTCTGCACTAAGGGTGTTCACAAAGTGTCTAGCCGCAGTTGATGGCATTCTGCTGCACCCAAGGAATTCAAATCTTTCCTTACCTGGACAGTCTGCTGTTTAAGCCTCTCCTCAGTTGACCTTCTCCAACATCTAGACATCACTCTCCAATTCCTGACAAATCTGGAATTCACAATAAACTACAAAAAATCACATGTAGTTCCTACATAGGACCTGTTTTCCTGGGTTGCAGACTAGAGACACAAAATGTGTGCTTTTCTTCCTCATGAGAAAATTCAGAGCCTTTCCAAATTCTTCCTAGTTCTCTCCTTTAACACACTGCACAACAAGGGAGATTCAAAGAACTTTGAGTTTCATTGTAGCCACCATTCTAAAGTTTTCCCTACGTAGACTTCACAAGAGAAAAATACAGCAATATCTGAAAAATGTGGTCTCAACACCCCCACTCCTTGGACAGTCTGATCCTGCTCCTTCCTTGCCTCAAAAGGGAGCTGTTTTGGAGGAGGGAGCAAGTCCATCTCAACCCAGGACATCCCTTCACACTCCCTCCTCCTCTTCAAGGAATTCACACCGACTCTTCGGACGAGGCATGGGACATGGACAGGATCCCACCGGGAACAGGGCAAATGGCAACAACTGTTCTTGAAGGAACACAGCAATTTGAAGGGCATGAGGGCACTTTTTTGCAAGGCCTGGCGATGAGAGCTTGAAGTCACAGGTTGTCCCTGTAAGGAATGATTTGAATTCCTTGGGTGTGGCAGAATGCCACCACAGGTCTTTTCTCACCTCTGTAATCCCAAACCACTCATGGTGTATACGGACAACACTACAGTCATGGTAAATAAACAGGGAAGCAGCAGATCTTATCAGTTGTGCAGGTTAGCACAAGAGGCCTGGAACTTAGCCACCCAGATGAACATTATCCTCACAGCCTCATACATTCCTTCGCAGGATAGTGGGCTGACAGACTGCCTAAGCCACTCCTTGGAGGACTCCCATGAATGGTCTCTGAACAGATGGCTCATCAGTGGAGTACACCACAGATGGACCTCTTTGCATCACCAACCAACTCCCCCCCCCCCCCCCAGTTTTGCACCAGTAAATCTTGTCCCTCAGCCCAGAGGATAGATGCTTTCTCTTTCCAGTGAAGAGGGAAGTTCCTCTATGCCTTCCCCCTCTCCCATTACCTGTACCTCCAAAAATTCTTTTTAGTGGCCAAAACAGCATTGTTTTTTCCCCCTTGTGACAAAGGGAAACTAGAGGAAAGTACTTGCCCAACTCACTCAACAAAAAGGAGCGCTTCTCCACCAAAATATGACCTTATTCAGCCTGACTCTAGGGATGATGGTAATCTAATTCCTCAAAGGCATCTGTTCCCTGAGCAGGCTATTGAAGTACTGCAGTAAGCCAGAAGATCCACTAAATGAAATTTTTAATGCAACTAAATGGAAAAGATTTTTCTAGTTGTTGCCACAAATACAGTTGTGACCCCCTCTTGTCTGGTCCTTGCTGTGTCCTACAGTATATTTGCTAAATACTTCATTCAGGCTTAGCTTATTCTTTTATCAAAGCTCACCTGTTAGCAATCAATGCCTGCTCACCTCTCAACCCCCATCTTGTGGCCACAGCAGTGGTTGCATCTTAGTTCACCAAGGAAACCCATGTTTCCTCCTTGGAATCTCGGTTTTCTGCTAGAAAAGCTTACATTACCTCCCCCCTTGAACTAACATCTTCTATCACTTTAATTCTGCACTTAGAAAAACTCTAGTCACTTCACTGATTTTTTTCCCACAAGGACAGGGTGACTTTCAGGGCTAGTCCATTCTTCATGCAAAAGGTAGTGAATGAGCTGTTCCTTAATCAGGCTGTTCAGCTACTCGCCTTCTTTCCCAACCCTCAAAATAGGAGGAAAGAATTCTTCATTCGCCGGATATTCACAAACAACTGAGATTTTGTCTGGACTTTCAGAAAGACTAAGTAGCTGTTATATCCTTTGAGCTGTAAGTGAGACCAGTTGGTCTCCACACTATTGCAACTTGGATCTCAAAGGCCATCTCACTCTGCTGTTCTCCTTGCCTTCCTGCACAAAAGTTCATTCCACTAGTGCAGTGGCTTTCTCAGGGACCTTTCACAAAGTAGTGGATGCCATGTCTGTCTTGGAAGCTGCTACTTTGTCTTCTGTTCCCACCTATAACCAGCAATACAAAACCAATGATGTTATGTAGTCCTATCTTGCCGTAATTCTTGCTGAATAGGTTTGGAGCCGATATTCGGCTCTGAATTGGCCGATAGTAAAGCTCTAGAGCTTTTACTGGCTCGAGGCTAGCCCCTATCCCATGGTGCCTTAAGGCAAATCCACAGATCTCGTTTGTCGCGAAAGTTTCGAGGTTGTGTCTTACTGGCTCGTTGGCCAAGTAAAACTATTTTTTTTTTCTAAGTTTAGTCTCTTCCTACTTTTTCTATCCTTGTATGTGTGTGTGTGTGTGTATATATATATATATATATATATATATATATATATATATATATATATAATATAGATTCTTGTCTCTTGTGTGACTGTTTTTGAAAGTTCTTTGACCCCTATTCCCCCCTTAGGACTGTACGGACCGTTTAAGTTAGAGGGATGTAGTGTCCATTTAAATCAGAGGGCCTTTCCTCCCTGTGTGTGTGTGACTTACATTTTTTTTTTTTTTTTAATCTTCTCTCTTCCTCACTTTATTATTGTAGTTAATACCTTTAGTATTGTTATCTAACTTGTATTCGATTCTCGAAATGTCAAAAGATAAGGATAGGGAGCATAAGGGTCATCACCCTTGGGGTTTTAAAAAGTGTGATAGGTGTGCGCAGAAAATCTCTTAGACAGCCACACCGGTTGCATGTATTGCCTTGGTGAAGCCCATTTCCAGGAACCCTGCACGTTTTGTCACGCATTTAGCACTAGAGTTTTTAATGAGAGAAAGAGGAAACTCATTGATAAGGGGTCTCATGACCAGTTCCTTCCAGGAACAGCAGGAACTTGGTCAGGCAGCTCCAAAATCCTCTGAGAAAGTCATCGGGCCCGGCTTCGGAGCAGACAAAAAAGCAGACAAAAAAGACTAACGCGTCTGAGCCAACAAGTTCTGGTTCCAACTCAGCTTCGTCTGTTTCGTGCCGTCTGTTTCATCGGCTCCAAGACAACCTTTGGTACTGAAAATTTTACCTGACATCAAGGTTGTCTCTTCCACCTTAAGATCTCCTATTTTGGAGAGAAGGAGATCTCCTTCTGCCTCCACCAGATCCTCCAGGACCCTATCAGTTGAGGACATCAAGAGGGTGGTGAAGAGGTTGCTTTTGGATCCAGCTCTGGCAAGAAAATTGGCCCCTCCAGACCCAAAGGTCTTGGAGCCAACCCCCTTACCAACAACTGTTCCTCCTCCGACTGCTTCGCTCTCAGAGCCTATTACTTTAAGTTCCTCTGTCTTGGACCCTTCGACTTCGGGGATTCAACCTGTTTCCTCTGAGCCAATTACTCTATTCTTGATGGCTCAGTCTGGAGCCGAGGTTTTTGGGAGCCGACGCTCTCGTGTTGACTCTAAGGGGGACAGTCACCCTGGGTTCTCATCGGAACTGACCCTTCCTCTCAGAGCCTCGGCTCAGCTCCCTCTTCTGCTTCGGAGCTGTTCCCTCTTGCTAGGAGTCTACCATCCGCCCCCTCGGAGTGGAGGTCTTCTTCGGAGCGGGGGAGGGAGGCTTTTGAAGCTATAGAGAAGGCTTTATCCTCTGCTAAAGCCATTCCATTGGAACCTGTGTCCCAACAGCAGCAGGCAGCAACATCTCTCCCCCCCCCCCCGCCACCCCCACAGCATAGGGAACCAGAGGCCCAAGTAGCCTCCATTGGAGGTGCCCCCTCTTCAGAGACCTCCCCAGATTATCCCACTGGAGAGCTTCCTCGGAAGAGGCTGTGCAAGAGGAAACATGTCGACTCACCTGAGTCTGTCACATCAGACACTGATTTAGAGGAATCAGAAGGGTCCCTAGATCCCCCTCTGAGGATGTCTCTTTTTCTAACATCCTAGAAATCCTTAGACAGAGGGGTGATTGGAAGACCTCTAACCCTACTGAGGATGAATCAAAGTATCTTGAGGCCTTTGGTTCCTGACCTTCCACCTCCTGGGTAACGCCGCCCTATGACCAACTTTTGGGGGGGTCTTATCGCGGAAAGCATGGACCTCTCCCGATTCAGTGGATCCCATCCCGAGGAGGCCAGATAAGTTTATGACGGCACCTGAGGACAAGTCTTTCCTTAGCAAGGGAGTTCCAGTTGATGCTATGGTGGTAGCAGTGGCCACCAAAAAGGAATTATCTGAGACATCATCTAATATCTGTCCTCCTAACAAGGAGTCCAGGACAATGGATAGGTACGGGAAGCATACTTTTTCTTCAGCGGCATTTACTCTAAGATCGCTAAATTACCTGACTCATTTTACTTGTCTTCAGAGGGATCTCCTGAAAGAGTTAGGAGACACCCACCAAGGTTCAGTAGCTCCAGGTTCCATGGATAAGGTTTCTGAGCAGCTCTCCACACTTACTTCCATAGCTAACTCCTCCATGAGGCTGTTCTCATATGTGGCAGATGGAGCGAGTAGGGCAGCCGCAGGCAGGAATATCCCTCAGGAGACATTCGTGGATGCGTCTTTGTAATTTTACGGAATCCTTCTAGTCTTCCTTCACTAACGTCCCCTTTGATGGTTCATCTCTTTTTGGACCCCAAGTGAAAGAGACTTTGACTAGGTACAAGCAGGAAGGGAAAACCTCATCTGCCGTCTGAGTCCGTTTCTCCCTCTCATCTAGACCCTATCCCAAGGGTAGTACAGGAGGGAAAATGTGGTTCCATAAGTCCCAAAAAGGTTTCCCTCGGGCACAAGGTCAACTCTCTCACAGAGGCAGAGGGGGGGAGGATATAATGGAAGATGTTGCCCTCGCGGCAGAGGAGGTCTGCAGCATCAGGGAGACAGAGAAACTTTCTCTGATCATCCCTTCCATTGCCCCTGATCACTCAAGATCATTGGGTACACACAGTAGTATCCATAGGTTACCTGATCCCTTTTTTTTCCGAACCCCCAACAAACTGGTCTCTACCAGACATATACCACCCATCCAGCTAGACCGTGCAACATCAGAGGTAATCTCGTTGCTGCAAAAAAGAGTCATCCAGGAAGTCCCCACAGAGCAAGTAGGATCTGGAACTTACTCTCAATTCTTTTTAGTTCCAAAAAAGACGGGGAACTGTAGATCAATTATAGATCTCAGCAGGCTCAACAAGCATGTAAAGAAATCGAAATTCCGAATGGTCACTCTACAGTCGATATTTCCCTTTATCAGGAAAGACAACTGGATGTGCTCAATCGATCTCCAGGATGCGTACTACCACATCAAAATGGACAGGCACTCCAGGAGGCACTTACACTTCCAGCTGGGAGACGGTCATTTTCAGTTCCGAACACTGCTCTTTGGTCTCACTACAGCCCCCAGAGTGTTTACCAAATGCATGGCAGTGGTAACTGCTCACCTAATGTGTCAAGGATTCCAGGTGTTTCCGTACATAGACGACTGGCTCCTCACTGCTACCACCAATCCGGGGATGTCACCCAGGGTTGCTCTAGTTCACAATTGGCCCCTGGGACTTCTTTATGCCTTTCCTCCTTTTACACTCATCCTCAAAGTAATACAGAAAGCAAGACAGTTGAAGAGTTCCTTGATCCTCATTGCTCCTTACTGGCCTCGACAAGTTTGGTTTCCCTTCCTGTGGCCCTACCCTTTGGAGGAACCATGGATTCTAGACCCATCTCCAGATCTCCTGATTCATCAATCGGGACAGTTCCACCCCTCCATCCACACCCTCAAATTGGCAGCATGGCTGCTCCAGGTCCACGAATAGCCAGGTGTATTCCTCTGTCCCCTGCGGTCAAACACATTCTAATTTCATCCCATAAACCTATCACTCAGAAAGTGTATTCCAGCAAATGGAAAAGGTTTTCCTTTTGGGCTACGACTCGGGGCTTAGATCCATATACGGCTCCTATAGAATCTATTTTATCCTTCCTAGCGTCACTTTTTCATGAAGGAGCGGCAGCCGCTGCAGTTAGAGTTCAATTAGCTACCATTTCCAATTTCCACTTTGGCTTCATAGGAGATTCAATCCTGCAGCACTCCTTGTGTAAAACTTTCTTAAAAGGAGTTCTTCTTAGGCCTCCAATCAAACAACCATTAGAACCCTGGGACTTAAACTTAGTTGTCCTCATCTTTGATGTCTGCACCCTTTGAGCCATCCTCGTCGTCAGACCTAAAATTGTTGTCATGGAAAACATTATTCTTAGTAGCCATAACAACTGTTAGGAGAGTTTCAGAACTGCAAGCTCTAACTATTCAACCTCCTTACATTATTTTTCACAAGGGTAAAGTCTCTCTCAGGACAAGCCCTTCCTTTCTTCCCAAAGTATGCTCAGAGCACAATCTGATTACTACTATTGAGCTACCTATGTTTTTTCCAAACCACTCTAATAAATCAGAGTATAGACTACACCAGCTAGATGTTCACAGAATACTGAGGTTTTATCTACATAGGACTAAAGAATTCAGAAAATCAGATAAACTCTGTTTCCTTTTCTGACAAAACAAAAGGCTTGCCTGTTTCTAAGATTACCCTTTCAAAATGGTTTTTGGATTGCATATCATTTGCCTTTCAATAAGCTGGCAAACAATTGCCCGTCAAAGTTAAAGGTCACTCTAATAGAGCTGTAGCTACTTCATGTGCCTTTAGATCTAGGCTCCCAATTGATACTATTTGTGCAGCAGCTACTTGGGCAAGACCACATACTTTTGTTACTCATTACAAATTGGATTTGGCATCCCAGGACAGGTCTTCCTTTGGGTCCACTGTGCTGAAGAGTCTGTTCACTTGAGCCACCCAGGATATAGATGCTAGGGATGCTGTCCCATCCAGCAAGAATTACGGCAAGATAGGACTACATAACATAAAGAAGTTATGTACTTACCATAACGTTCCATATTTGTAGTCCATCTCTCCTATATTCTTGCGTCTGTCCCTCCCTCCAACCCTCTTCCTGTTTTCTGGGGGATCTGGTGGACTATACTGGTGCTGCCTGCCATAGTTCTCTCTCTTGTTGTCCACCTGGCATGGATCATATTGTCAAAATCCTTTGTCTGCATTTATGCAGTTCTCATACTGGTCTTACCTGATAGGTATTTATTGCTTTGTTGCAAACTAGATCTGGGGATTTGCCATGAGGCACCATGGGATAAGGGCTTGCCTCGAGTCAGTAAAAGCTCTTGAGCTTTAGTATTGGCCGAGTCCGAGCCAAATATCTGCTCCAAATCCATCCAGCAAGAATAAAGGTGAGATGGACTACAAACATGGAACGTTATGGTAAGTACATAAGTTATTTTTTTTCTCTAGTCCAGGGCTGCTTTTGCAAGGTCTGCCCTGTCTGAACTGGTAGACAGCTCATCTTTTCAGCCAAACCACCCTTCTCTCTCTGCCTCCTTCAGCTCTGGGAATAACACATTTGTCAGGAATACTGCAACAGTGATTTCAGTCAGGACATGCTACAGTTTTGTAAGAACTTACCATAACAGTAGATGAACTACTGATCAGTGTAGCAGTATTCCTTCCCACCCTCCTTCCATCTAATCTTACTTCAACGTCCTTCTCCACCTCGGCTTTAAAATCTGCTCTGCTACATTTAAATGGAGGAGTATACTTATCTATTCATGCTGCACCCCTCCTAGCTGACCATTCTCCCTATCTCCGTAGTTTTAATGCCTCTGGCTTGGAGATGGTCTGAAGTACACACTTGTATAGGTTCGTAGGTAACTGCTAGGTTTGTTGCCCTTGTGGGCCATTTTAAACCTTGCCAGATTACTCAAAGGTGAGAATCAGCTCCTGTACCTTGTGTTTGAGAGGTAAACACCTTAACCATTACACCAGACCCCAACCCTAAAGGGGCTTTCCCAACATGGGGCTCCAACCCACAGCCTAGAGATAGAGGCTTATGCTGTCCTGACCGAGCTAGCTAGGCTACTAGATAGTCTGTATACCCTTACATTTATAAGCTGAGGTCATACGTCAGATGTATGACCTTAGGAGGGTAAAGCTTTGGTCCCCCTACCAGACGTCAGCAGTGGCAACCCATATACCAGGAATACTACAACAGTGATGAGTAGGACGTTTACTGTAATGGTAAGTTCTTACATACCTGTACTTTTTTTTTTGGTCCTACCCCAGCAAATTTGACTGACTTAAAAACGTTAAGTATACCTTCCACACACTCCAGCTATTAAGCTCTCAAGCAGAGCTCCATAAGAAAGACGGAGTATGATCTTTAGAGATTTTTTGGCAACTAAGAGTGTGCATCTTCAGTTAGCCCCATGAAACTGTGGGTCAACTAGTGAACTACAGCTGGGCAGATAAGTCCTCAATGTGGAAATCCTTCCACTAACTTTTAATTTTATGAAAAACTTGTGTTTTGTGTGAAAATGTTTGTGCTTAGCTAGTAAACTGTATTTATATGGATTGTCTCACTGCATTTCTAAGGTAATTATATAAATGCTTGTGCAAACTTTCTGTGAGGGCAAGCTTTGTTTTTGACAAAAAATTACTTGTAAACTTGTATGTGTTTGGGGCAGGATTCTTTATGGGGAATTGTCAGTGATTTACTTAACTTAGAACCGCTTGTTCTGGGAGTATACCTACATCCTTTACAGCTGTATGGATACCATTGGCAGGTAAGGGAGAGCCACATTTGTCAGTGTCAGGGGAAGGACAGGTGAAGGGTCTTCACTTGGCAGGAAGGGCAGACGAAAGGTTGGATGACTGTTCTTGTTATGAGGCAAGTCTGTTGTCAGGGAGTGTGTACGAAGTGAGAAAATTTTCGTTCCCTATTTCCATTTCTATGGACAAAGCAGGCTTACTGGGATTTGCCAAAGATCTTATTAATGGATTTTCTTTGCCTTCTCATTTTTCTAGCAGGAAAAAAACGCAAACAGTGAAACACTAAACATTAAACTTTGTCATTCAGACCTTACACAAGAATTGCACAGCTGAACGAAATTACATTTCTTGAAGCTCACATACACATAATAAGCTCACACACATCATACATATGCAGCATATATAACATATACAGCATAAACACAAAAACAAGAAAAAGCAAGCACAAAAACAGCAGAGTCTGACACTGACAACCAAAGGCACAAGTTCCCACTTCCATGCACAATTTATCCGATCCCTCCACACTGCTTGCAACTCCATTCCAACACTGGCAAAATCTGAAACCCCCAGTTGGATTCCCTCTGATCAACATTACCTCAACTGCAGACCCAGTCAGACCGATACATAAAAAAATCAGGTGTCCACTATCTGTAACCAGCACAACCGTTGCCACCGGAATGGCTATACCAGCTCAGCAGTTCTCCACACTCCTCATCCAGTACAACCACTGCCACCTGAAGACCGAAACGGCTATACTAGTTTAACATTCTCTCCACAGTCCTCACCATCCACCATGTCACAGTTTCTTCACCAACAGCATCTTTAGAACCAATTATGACACCAAAATCCCAGTCTGTTCCCTCCAACCAACAGAAAATTTCCATAAAGAATCTGAGAACCCAGCATACAAAAGTCGGGCCTCCACCAACAGCATCCAGCATAGTTCGCTACCCGAAGGCCTGAACAGCCGCAGCCTGCACACTGTCTCCAAAAAAATGCAACAGTTCCAATATTCCAACAAGAGTCATGGCCCTGGACAAGCCACGCATCCAACGGTTTCAAAATGTACTCCACAGACAGCTCGAGAACTCATGCGATTTAGCACAAAAGCACGCAGGAAGAGTAGTTCCCTTTTCCGATGGGAATCTTCAGTCAGAAGAGCAGACATTGCAGGGGGCGGTTGTATTTCAGGAAATTCCAATCTGAGTACTCTGATTTTGATGTCATCAAATGTCCCTGCTGAAAAGATTTTTCTGACACTATGTCCAAGATGAAAAAGTTTTTTTTCATTGGGACCAGCATGAAGTTCCTATGGCAGAAAAAATGTGTTATGATTTATTACAGTTAGATATACCAAGAGCTGTGGCTGTCCCTCCTGTCTTGCCTGTCTTAGAAAATTGATTTTCTCATTACTATTTCCATACCTCCTGCCGCAAAGAATTTGTCAAAGTTATACAAGGTACTCCAGGCACACAACTACCTGTTAGCTAATCCTAAAGCAGATCCAGTGTATTTCTCTCTCAAAATCTGCTTCTGCCAAACATGTTTACTACTGCTAACCACTTTAACCCTGACAAGGATGGGAGAGCAATGTTTAAGTTGCGGGAGGTAATCTGATGTTCATTTCTTTTGCTGCTGTAGCCTTTAAGCTATATACAACAATTGGACATAATCTCAAACATGCACACACACACACACACCTTCACTCTCACTGCTGACTGGCAAACCCCAAAGAGGAAAATCAGCAGTCAGAGTGAATATTTCTTCACTACTTTCTTACTGTCTCATGGAGAAGCATCTCAGGCTTCACAAGAGCAGCAATCAACTTAGAAATGCCATTTCTGGCAGAAAAATCCCAGCTGGAGAATCCCTCCATGCAGAAATTGTTGCCCTTTTAAGAAAATCATGTTTAATTTTTTGTGTGTGTAAAAGTGGTGTTTCCTCTTTAAGAAACTTTTTTTTAATCAATATCAGAAGTTTCCTGTCAGGGACTAATATTTTTAGCTGATTGTGCCCGATTAAAGTGGGGGCTGTTGTGGGAAAATCTGTACTGCTTGTGTAAACTTTTGTTTTCTAAAACTTTTGCTTTGGGGATCATACCTGTCAGCCCCTTAGCCCAAGAAATCTAGACAAAGCCATAAATAAGGGGACAAAGGGCCAAAAATAGGGACAGTTTTAAATATTGTTCCTACAATCGTAGAAAGTTGATAGAATAACGGGGTTTACATTATCCTGGTTTTATGAAGGGTATGAAATCTGAAACTCAAATATCTGTCAGTATTTTCTGACTTTAATCCTTATCAGTTTGCAAAGACTGGCCAGAAAAACAAAATGTTATGCGAAGCAGACTGAAGACATGAGGCAGAAATCTGGACAGTGAAGAGCTATGTTTGTGATGAACAGGATGTGTTTTTCAATGTAATGTTCACTTCATGACAACCTACCTGCCATTTTTTTTTTCTGTCAGCGTATTTAACATTTTGAAAGTAGTGCATACGGAGTTTGACTGCTGTTTGTGCTTTTACTTTGTGAAGGGGAGTAAGAAGTGCAAGTGTGCTGCTTGTGTACAATAGGGGACAACTTACCTTCCAACTGAGTTGCTTTAACAGTGCTTACCACTTTTGGTATTTCTTCCTCATCTGTAGCATGGATACTTCAGTCCTGCTTGTTTCATTCCCCTATTCCCAGAAAGAAAAAGGCATTTACTTAAGGAGCCCTTGTCCATTGCCACAGGCTTAGTATACAACTAGAGCAGTAGTGTGTGAACCTGTAGTAGGGTTGCCACCTTTTCAAATGCCCAAAGTGGGACATTTTTTGTAGATGGCCAATGCAAATGATAGAACTTCATTCTTTTACCAAAATGAAAGCTAATTTTGTAGCATTTGAGTTGCGTATGCTATTTAATGTAATATTTATGCTTTTCAGATATAAAATAATTATTTTATTCAACTATGAAAGAAAACTTAAATATATTTTGTCATAAACTCTCAGGACAAAATAAGCAGAAAACTAAGCCCTCGACTCCTGTGGCTGGGAATCCAAACAAAGAATGTCAAGATTTTTACTTGGGGGCTTTTCAGTGTTGTTTTTCCCCAACAAAGATTGTCCTTGCTTCTTCTGCTCCTTGGTCTTCCACACTTTCCAGACACCGTAGGGATTGTGATTTCTCTTATGAGTTAAAATGTGATGAGGAGTCATTGCCCAACTCCTCTCAGGTTGATTCTCTCCTTGCCAAGGGGTCTGAGGAGGAGGATTCTTTCTCCTGACTCTTCTGTGGAGGAATAGTTTTGGAGATATGGTGGTTTGTGTTATGAACATTTTAAGTGAGACTGTTCACAGGTTTCTGGTGTTCAAAAATTATACTATGAATTCCTGCAAATAGATTTTCCTCAGCCTTCTGCAGTCCCTCCAGTTCTGGCCACCCTTCTGGATACTTTCACTGCAACTTCTGTGGCCTTTGACTCGAAACCTCCTTCCCCTAAGAAGCCAGACAGGTTTTATAAAGTTCCTGAAGCTCAACAGTTTTTATGTAAAAGCCGTTCTTGTAATCCTTCTTTTGTTTCTATAGTCACTGATAAACCTTACAAGTTGTCTTCTAAGCTTTTACCTTTTGATAAGGACAGCTGTGCTGTGGACAGGTATGGTAAGCAAGTATATACCTCTGTTGCCTTTGCCTTCAGGTCTATTATTTACCAGACCCATATGTCCTGGCACTTTTCTCCCAAGTTTGTAGGCTTTCTGGCTTATTTGCCTTTCTCCGAGGGTAAGAATTCTGCTATTTCCCTTTTGAGTTCTGCTTGTGAGGTTGTCCCATCATTCTACTAAATATAGCTATGATGCTGCTGATGCATCTGGACCTGTTATGAAGAGATATTCTTAGTCATGCCTCCAGGCTCTGCCTGAAGGCCTTAAGTCACCTCTGTAATCCCAAACCACTCATGGTGTATCGGACAACACTACAGTCATGGTAAATAAACAGGGAAGCAGCAGATCTTATCAGTTGTGCAGGTTAGCACAAGAGGCCTGGAACTTAGCCACCCAGATGAACATTATCCTCACAGCCTTATACATTCCTTTGCAGGATAGTGGGCTGACAGACTGCCTAAGCCACTCCTTGGAGGACTCCCATGAATGGTCTCTGAACAGATGGCTCATCAGTGGAGTACACCACAGATGGACCTCTTTGCATCACCAACCAACTCCCCCCCCCCCCCCCAGTTTTGCACCAGTAAATCTTGTCCCTCAGCCCAGAGGATAGATGCTTTCTCTTTCCAGTGAAGAGGGAAGTTCCTCTATGCCTTCCCCCTCTCCCATTACCTGTACCTCCAAAAATTCTTTTTAGTGGCCAAAACAGCATTGTTTTTTCCCCCTTGTGACAAAGGGAAACTAGAGGAAAGTACTTGCCCAACTCACTCAACAAAAAGGAGCGCTTCTCCACCAAAATATGACCTTATTCAGCCTGACTCTAGGGATGATGGTAATCTAATTCCTCAAAGGCATCTGTTCCCTGAGCAGGCTATTGAAGTACTGCAGTAAGCCAGAAGATCCACTAAATTAAATTTTTAATGCAACTAAATGGAAAAGATTTTTCTAGTTGTTGCCATAAATACAGTTGTGACCCCCTCTTGTCTGGTCCTTGCTGTGTCCTACAGTATATTTGCTAAATACTTCATTCAGGCTTAGCTTATTCTTTTATCAAAGCTCACCTGTTAGCAATCAATGCCTGCTCACCTCTCAACCCCCATCTTGTGGCCACAGCAGTGGTTGCATCTTAGTTCACCAAGGAAACCCATGTTTCCTCCTTGGAATCTCGGTTTTCTGCTAGAAAAGCTTAGATTACCTCCTCCCTTGAACTAACATCTTCTATCACTTTAATTCTGCACTTAGAAAATTATTCTACTCTGGTCTCTTCACTGATTTTTTTCCCACAAGGACAGGGTGACTTTCAGGGCTAGTCCATTCTTCATGCAAAAGGTAGTGAATGAGCTGTTCCTTAATCAGGCTGTTCAGCTACTCGCCTTCTTTCCCAACCCTCAAAATAGGAGGAAAGAATTCTTCATTCGCCGGATATTCACAAACAACTGAGATTTTGTCTGGACTTTCAGAAAGACTAAGTAGCTGTTATATCCTTTGAGCTGTAAGTGAGACCAGTTGGTCTCCACACTATTGCAACTTGGATCTCAAAGGCCATCTCACTCTGCTGTTCTCCTTGCCTTTCTGCACAAAAGTTCATTCCACTAGTGCAGTGGCTTTCTCAGGGACCTTTCACAAAGTAGTGGATGCCATGTCTGTCTTGGAAGCTGCTACTTTGTCTTCTGTTCCCACCTATAACCAGCAATACAAAACCAATGATGTTATGTAGTCCTATCTTGCCGTAAATCTTGCTGAATAGGTTTGGAGCCGATATTCGGCTCTGACTTGGCCGATACTAAAGCTCGAGAGCTTTTACTGGCTCGAGGCTAGCCCCTATCCCATGGTGCCTTAAGGCAAATCCACAGATCTCGTTTGTCGCGAAAGTTTCGAGGTTGTGTCTTACTGGCTCGTTGGCCAAGTAAAACTATTTTTTTTTTCTAAGTTTAGTCTCTTCCTACTTTTTCTATCCTTGTATGTGTATGTGTGTGTGTATGTATATATATATATATATATATATATATATATATATATATATATAATATAGATTCTTGTCTCTTGTGTGACTGTTTTTGAAAGTTCTTTGACTATTCCCCTTAGGACTGTACGGACCGTTTAAGTTAGAGGATGTAGTGTCCATTTAAATCAGAGGCCTTTCCTCCTGTGTGTGTGTGACTTACATTTTTTTTTTAATCTTCTCTCTTCCTCACTTTATTATTGTAGTTAATACCTTTAGTATTGTTATCTAACTTGTATTCGATTCTCGAAATGTCAAAAGATAAGGATAGGGAGCATAAGGGTCATCACCCTTGGGGTTTTAAAAAGTGTGATAGGTGTGCGCAGAAAATCTCTTAGACAGCCACACCGGTTGCATGTATTGCCTTGGTGAAGCCCATTTCCAGGAGCCCTGCATGTTTTGTCACGCATTTAGCACTAGAGCTTTTAATGAGAGAAAGAGGAAACTCATTGATAAGGGGTCTCATGACCAGTTCCTTCCAGGAACAGCAGGAACTTGGTCAGGCAGCTCCAAAATCCTCTGAGAAAGTCGCCGGGCCCGGCTTGGAGCAGACAAAAAGCAGACAAAAAAGACTAACGCGTCTGAGCCAACAAGTTCTGGTTCCAACTCAGCTTCGTCTGTTTCGTGCCGTCTGTTTCATCGGCTCCAAGACAACCTTTGGTACTGAAAATTTTACCTGACATCAAGGTTGTCTCTTCCACCTTATGATCTCCTATTTTGGAGAGAAGGAGATCTCCTTCTGCCTCCACCAGATCCTCAGGACCCTATCAGTTGAGGACATCAAGAGGGTGGTGAAGAGGTTGCTTTTGGATCCAGCTCTGGCAAGAAAATTGGCCCCTCAGACCCAAAGGTCTTGGAGCCAACCTACCAACAACTGTTCCTCCTCTGACTGCTTCGCTCTCGGAGCCTATTACTTTAAGTTCCTCTGTCTTGGACCCTTGACTTGAGTTCAACCTGTTTCCTCTGAGCCAATTACTCTATTCTTGATGGCTCAGTCTGGAGCCGAGGTTTTTGGGAGCCACGCTCTCGTGTTGACTCTAAGGGGACAGTCACCCTGGGTTCTCATCGAACTGACCCTTCCTCTCAGAGCCTCGGCTCCAGCTCCTCTTCTGCTTGGCTGTTCCCTCTTGCTAGGAGTCTACCATCGCCCCCTCGGAGTGGAGGTCTTCTTGAGCGGGGGAGGGAGGCTTTGAAGCTATAGAGAAGGCTTTATCCTCTGCTAAAGCCATTCCATTGGAACCTGTGTCCCAACAGCAGCAGGCAGCAACATCTCTCCCCCCCCCCCCCCCACCCCCACAGCATAGGGAACCAGAGGCCCAAGTAGCCTCCATTGGAGGTGCCCCCTCTTCAGAGACCTCCCCAGATTATCACTGGAGAGCTCCCTCGGAAGAGGCTGTGCAAGAGGAAACATGTCGACTCACCTGAGTCTGTCACATCAGACACTGATTTAGAGGAATCAGAAGGGTCCCTAGATCCCCCTCTGAGGATGTCTCTTTTTCTAACATCCTAGAAATCCTTAGACAGAGGGGTGATTGGAAGACCTCTAACCCTACTGAGGATGAATCAAAGTATCTTGAGGCCTTTGGTTCCTGACCTTCCACCTCCTGGGTAACGCCGCCCTATGACCAACTTTTGGGGGTCTTATCGCGGAAAGCATGGACCTCTCGATTCAGTGGATCCCATCCGAGGAGGCCAGATAAGTTTATGACACCTGAGGACAAGTCTTTCCTTAGCAAGGGAGTTCCAGTTGATGCTATGGTGGTAGCAGTGGCCACCAAAAAGGAATTATCTGAGACATCATCTAATATCTGTCCTCCTAACAAGGAGTCCAGGACAATGGATAGGTACGGGAAGCATACTTTTTCTTCAGCGGCATTTACTCTAAGATCGCTAAATTACCTGACTCATTTTACTTGTCTTCAGAGGGATCTCCTGAAAGAGTTAGGAGACACCCACCAAGGTTCAGTAGCTCCAGGTTCCATGGATAAGGTTTCTGAGCAGCTCTCCACACTTACTTCCATAGCTAACTCCTCCGTGAGGCTGTTCTCATACGTGGCAGATGGAGCGAGTAGGGCAGCCGCAGCAGGAATATCCCTCAGGAGACATTCGTGGATGCGTCTTTGTAATTTTACGGAATCCTTCTAGTCTTCCTTCACTAACGTCCCCTTTGATGGTTCATCTCTTTTTGGACCCCAAGTGAAAGAGACTTTGACTAGGTACAAGCAGGAAGGGAAAACCTCATCTGCCGTCTGAGTCAGTTTCTCCCTCTCATCTAGACCCTATCCCAAGGGTAATACAGGAGGGAAAATGTGGTTCCATAATTCCCAAAAAGGTTTCCCTCGGGCACAAGGTCAACTCTCCCACAGAGGCAGAGGGGGGGGGAGGATATAATGGAAGATGTTGCCCTCGCGGCAGAGGAGGTCTGCAGCATCAGGGAGACAGAGAAACTTTCTCTGATCATCCTTTCCATTGCCCCTGATCACTCAAGATCATTGGGTACACACAGTAGTATCCATAGGTTACCTGATCCCTTTTTTTTCCGAACCCCCAACAAACTGGTCTCTACCAGACATATACCACCCATCCAGCTAGACCGTGCAACATCAGAGGTAATCTCGTTGCTGCAAAAAAGAGTCATCCAGGAAGTCCCCACAGAGCAAGTAGGATCTGGAACTTACTCTCAATTCTTTTTAGTTCCAAAAGGCGGGAACTGTAGATCAATTATAGATCTCAGCAGGCTCAACAAGCATGTAAAGAAATCGAAATTCCGAATGGTCACTCTACAGTCGATATTTCCCTTTATCAGGAAAGACAACTGGATGTGCTCAATCGATCTCCAGGATGCGTACTACCACATCAAAATGGACAGGCACTCCAGGAGGCACTTACACTTCCAGCTGGGAGACGGTCATTTTCAGTTCCGAACACTGCTCTTTGGTCTCACTACAGCCCCCAGAATGTTTACCAAATGCATGGCAGTGGTAACTGCTCACCTAATGTGTCAAGGATTCCAGGTGTTTCCGTACCTAGATGACTGGCTCCTCACTGCTACCACCAATCCGGGGATGTCACCCAGGGTTGCTCTAGTTCACAATTGGCCCCTGGGACTTCTTTATGCCTTTCCTCCTTTTACAATCATCCTCAAAGTAATACAGAAAGCAAGACAGTTGAAGAGTTCCTTGATCCTCATTGCTCCTTACTGGCCTCGACAAGTTTGGTTTCCCTTCCTGTGGCCCTACCCTTTGGAGGAACCATGGATTCTAGACCCATCTCCAGATCATCTGATTCATCAATCGGGACAGTTCCACCCCTCCATCCACACCCTCAAATTGGCAGCATGGCTGCTCCAGGTCCACGAATAGCCAGGTGTATTCTTCTGTCCCCTGCGGTCAAACACATTCTAATTTCATCCCATAAACCTATCACTCAGAAACTGTATTCCAGCAAATGGAAAAGGTTTTCCTTTTGGGCTACGACTCGGGGCTTAGATCCATATACGGCTCCTATAGAATCTATTTTATCCTTCCTAGCGCCACTTTTTCATGAAGGAGCGGCAGCCGCTGCAGTTAGAGTTCAATTAGCTACCATTTCCAATTTCCACTTTGGCTTCATAGGAGATTCAATCCTGCAGCACTCCTTGTGTAAAACTTTCTTAAAAGGAGTTCTTCTTAGGCCTCCAATCAAACAACCATTAGAACCCTGGGACTTAAACTTAGTTGTCCTCATCTTTGATGTCTGCACCCTTTGAGCCATCCTCGTCGTCAGACCTAAAATTGTTGTCATGGAAAACATTATTCTTAGTAGCTATAACATCTGTTAGGAGAGTTTCAGAACTGCAAGCTCTAACTATTCAACCTCCTTACATTATTTTTCACAAGGGTAAAGTCTCTCTCAGGACAAGCCCTTCCTTTCTTCCCAAAGTATGCTCAGAGCACAATCTGATTACTACTATTGAGCTACCTATGTTTTTTCCAAACCACTCTAATAAATCAGAGTATAGACTACACCAGCTAGATGTTCACAGAATACTGAGGTTTTATCTACATAGGACTAAAGAATTCAGAAAATCAGATAAACTCTGTTTCCTTTTCTGACAAAACAAAAGGCTTGCCTGTTTCTAAGATTACCCTTTCAAAATGGTTTTTGGATTGCATATCATTTGCCTTTCAATAAGCTGGCAAACAATTGCCCGTCAAAGTTAAAGGTCACTCTAATAGAGCTGTAGCTACTTCATGTACCTTTAGATCTAGGCTCCCAATTGATACTATTTGTGCAGCAGCTACTTGGGCAAGACCACATACTTTTGTTACTCATTACAAATTGGATTTGGCATCCCAGGACAGGTCTTCCTTTGGGTCCACTGTGCTGAAGAGTCTGTTCACTTGAGCCACCCAGGATATAGATGCTAGGGATGCTGTCCCATCCAGCAAGAATTACGGCAAGATAGGACTACGTAACATAAAGAAGTTATGTACTTACCATAACGTTCCATATTTGTAGTCCATCTCTCCTATATTCTTGCGTCTGTCCCTCCCTCCAACCCCCTTCCTGTTTTCTGGGGATCTGGTGGACTATACTGGTGCTGCCTGCCATAGTTCTCTCTTGTTGTCCACCTGGCATGGATCATATTGTCAAAATCCTTTGTCTGCATTTATGCAGTTCTCATACTGGTCTTACCTGATAGGTATTTATTGCTTTGTTGCAAACTAGATCTGGGGATTTGCCATGAGGCACCATGGGATAAGGGCTTGCCTCGAGTCAGTAAAAGCTCTTGAGCTTTAGTATTGGCCGAGTCCGAGCCAAATATCTGCTCCAAATCCATCCAGCAAGAATATAGGTGAGATGGACTACAAACATGGAACGTTATGGTAAGTACACAAGTTATTTTTTTCTCTAGTCCAGGGCTGCTTTTGCAAGGTCTGCCCTGTCTGAACTGGTAGACAGCTCATCTATTCAGCCAAACCACCCTTCTCTCTCTCTGCCTCCTTCAGCTCTGGGAATAACACATTTGTCAGGAATACTGCAACAGTGATTTCAGTCAGGACATGCTACAGTTTTGTAAGAACTTACCATAACAGTAGATGAACTACTGATCAGTGTAGCAGTATTCCTTCCCACCCTCCTTCCATCTAATCTTACTTCAACGTCCTTCTCCACCTCGGCTTTAAAATCTGCTCTGCTACATTTAAATGGAGGAGTATACTTATCTATTCATGCTGCACCCCTCCTAGCTGACCATTCTCCCTATCTCCGTAGTTTTAATGCCTCTGGCTTGGAGATGGTCTGAAGTACACACTTGTATAGGTTCGTAGGTAACTGCTAGGTTTGTTGCCCTTGTGGGCCATTTTAAACCTTGCCAGATTACTCAAAGGTGAGAATCAGCTCCTGTACCTTGTGTTTGAGAGGTAAACACCTTAACCATTACACCAGACCCCAACCCTAAAGGGGCTTGCCCAACATGGGGCTCCAACCCACAGCCTAGAGATAGAGGCTTATGCTGTCCTGACCGAGCTAGCTAGGCTACTAGATAGTCTGTATACCCTTACATTTATAAGCTGAGGTCATACGTCAGATGTATGACCTTAGGAGGGTAAAGCTTTGGTCCCCCTACCAGACGTCAGCAGTGGCAACCCATATACCAGGAATACTACAACAGTGATGAGTAGGACGTTTACTGTAATGGTAAGTTCTTACATACCTGTACTTTTTTTTTTGGTCCTACCCCAGCAAATTTGACTGACTTAAAAACGTTAAGTATACCTTCCACACACTCCAGCTATTAAGCTCTCAAGCAGAGCTCCATAAGAAAGACGGAGTATGATCTTTAGAGATTTTTTGGCAACTAAGAGTGTGCATCTTCAGTTAGCCCCATGAAACTGTGGGTCAACTAGTGAACTACAGCTGGGCAGATAAGTCCTCAATGTGGAAATCCTTCCACTAACTTTTAATTTTATGAAAAAACTTGTGTTTTTGTGTGAAAATGTTTGTGCTTAGCTAGTAAACTGTATTTATATGGATTGTCTCACTGCATTTCTAAGGTAATTATATAAATGCTTGTGCAAACTTTCTGTGAGGGCAAGCTTTGTTTTTGACAAAAAATTACTTGTAAACTTGTATGTGTTTGGGGCAGGATTCTTTATGGGGAATTGTCAGTGATTTACTTAACTTAGAACCGCTTGTTCTGGGAGTATACCTACATCCTTTACAGCTGTATGGATACCATTGGCAGGTAAGGGAGAGCCACATTTGTCAGTGTCAGGGGAAGGACAGGTGAAGGGTCTTCACTTGGCAGGAAGGGCAGACGAAAGGTTGGATGACTGTTCCTGTTATGAGACAAGTCTGTTGTCAGGGAGTGTGTACGAAGTGAGAAAATTTTCGTTCCCTATTTCCATTTCTATGGACAAAGCAGGCTTACTGGGATTTGCCAAAGATCTTATTAATGGATTTTCTTTGCCTTCTCATTTTTCTAGCAGGAAAAAAACGCAAACAGTGAAACACTAAACATTAAACTTTGTCATTCAGACCTTACACAAGAATTGCACAGCTGAACGAAATTACATTTCTTGAAGCTCACATACACATAATAAGCTCACACACATCATACATATGCAGCATATATAACATATACAGCATAAACACAAAAACAAGAAAAAGCAAGCACAAAACAGCAGAGTCTGACACTGACAACCAAAGGCACAAGTTCCCACTTCCATGCACAATTTATCCGATCCCTCCACACTGCTTGCAACTCCATTCCAACACTGGCAAAATCTGAAACCCCCAGTTGGATTCCCTCTGATCAACATTACCTCAACTGCAGACCCAGTCAGACCGATACATAAAAAAATCAGGTGTCCACTATCTGTAACCAGCACAACCGTTGCCACCGGAATGGCTATACCAGCTCAGCAGTTCTCCACACTCCTCATCCAGTACAACCACTGCCACCTGAAGACCAAAACGGCTATACTAGTTTAACATTCTCTCCACAGTCCTCACCATCCACCATGTCACAGTTTCTTCACCAACAGCATCTTTAGAACCAATTATGACACCAAAATCCGAGTCTGTTCCCTCCAACCAACAGAAAATTTCCATAAAGAATCTGAGAACCCAGCATACAAAAGTCGGGCCTCCACCAACAGCATCCAGCATAGTTAAGCTACCGAAGGCCTGAACAGCCGCAGCCTGCACACTGTCTCCAAAAAAATGCAACAGTTCCAATATTCCAACAAGAGTCATGGCCCTGGACAAGCCACGCATCCAACGGTTTCAAAATGTACTCCACAGACAGCTCGAGAACTCATGCGATTTAGCACAAAAGCACGCAGGAAGAGTAGTTCCCTTTTCCGATGGGAATCTTCAGTCAGAAGAGCAGACATTGCAGGGGGCGGTTGTATTTCAGGAAATTCCAATCTGAGTACTCTGATTTTGATGTCATCAAATGTCCCTGCTGAAAAGATTTTTCTGACACTATGTCCAAGATGAAAAAGTTTTTTTTCATTGGGACCAGCATGAAGTTCCTATGGCAGAAAAATGTGTTATGATTTATTACAGTTAGATATACCAAGAGCTGTGGCTGTCCCTCCTGTCTTGCCTGTCTTAGAAAATTGATTTTCTCATTACTATTTCCATACCTCCTGCCGCAAAGAATTTGTCAAAGTTATACAAGGTACTCCAGGCACACAACTACCTGTTAGCTAATCCTAAAGCAGATCCAGTGTATTTCTCTCTCAAAATCTGCTTCTGCCAAACATGTTTACTACTGCTAACCACTTTAACCCTGACAAGGATGGGAGAGCAATGTTTAAGTTGCGGGAGGTAATCTGATGTTCATTTCTTTTGCTGCTGTAGCCTTTAAGCTATATACAACAATTGGACATAATCTCAAACATGCACACACACACACACACCTTCACTCTCACTGCTGACTGGCAAACCCCAAAGAGGAAAATCAGCAGTCAGAGTGAATATTTCTTCACTACTTTCTTACTGTCTCATGGAGAAGCATCTCAGGCTTCACAAGAGCAGCAATCAACTTAGAAATGCCATTTCTGGCAGAAAAATCCCAGCTGGAGAATCCTCCATGCAGAAATTGTTGCCCTTTTAAGAAAATCATGTTTAATTTTTTGTGTGTGTAAAAGTGGTGTTTCCTCTTTAAGAAACTTTTTTTTAATCAATATCAGAAGTTTCCTGTCAGGGACTAATATTTTTAGCTGATTGTGCCCGATTAAAGTGGGGGCTGTTGTGGGAAAATCTGTACTGCTTGTGTAAACTTTTGTTTTCTAAAACTTTTGCTTTGGGGATCATACCTGTCAGCCCCTTAGCCCAAGAAATCTAGACAAAGCCATAAATAAGGGGACAAAGGGCCAAAAATAGGGACAGTTTTTAAATATTGTTCCTACAATCGTAGAAAGTTGATAGAATAACGGGGTTTACATTATCCTGGTTTTATGAAGGGTATGAAATCTGAAACTCAAATATCTGTCAGTATTTTCTGACTTTAATCCTTATCAGTTTGCAAAAGACTGGCCAGAAAAACAAAATGTTATGCGAAGCAGACTGAAGACATGAGGCAGAAATCTGGACAGTGAAGAGCTATGTTTGTGATGAACAGGATGTGTTTTTCAATGTAATGTTCACTTCATGACAACCTACCTGCCATTTTTTTTTTCTGTCAGCGTATTTAACATTTTGAAAGTAGTGCATACGGAGTTTGACTGCTGTTTGTGCTTTTACTTTGTGAAGGGGAGTAAGAAGTGCAAGTGTGCTGCTTGTGTACAATAGGGGACAACTTACCTTCCAACTGAGTTGCTTTAACAGTGCTTACCACTTTTGGTATTTCTTCCTCATCTGTAGCATGGATACTTCAGTCCTGCTTGTTTCATTCCCCTATTCCCAGAAAGAAAAAGGCATTTACTTAAGGAGCCCTTGTCCATTGCCACAGGCTTAGTATACAACTAGAGCAGTAGTGGGTGAACCTGTAGTAGGGTTGCCACCTTTTCAAATGCCCAAAGTGGGACATTTTTTGTAGATGGCCAATGCAAATGATAGAACTTCATTCTTTTACCAAAATGAAAGCTAATTTTGTAGCATTTGAGTTGCGTATGCTATTTAATGTAATATTTATGCTTTTCAGATATAAAATAATTATTTTATTCAACTATGAAAGAAAACTTAAATATATTTTGTCATAAACTCTCAGGACAAAAATAAGCAGAAAACTAAGCCCTACGACTCCTGTGGCTGGGAATCCAAACAAAGAATGTCAAGATTTTACTTGGGGGCTTTTCAGTGTTGTTTTTCCCCAACAAAGATTGTCCTTGCTTCTTCTGCTCCTTGGTCTTCCACACTTTCCAGACACCGTAGGGATTGTGATTTCTCTTATGAGTTAAAATGTGATGAGGAGTCATTGCCCAACTCCTCTCAGGTTGATTCTCTCCTTGCCAAGGGGTCTGAGGAGGAGGATTCTTTCTCCTGACTCTTCTGTGGAGGAATAGTTTTGGAGATATGGTGGTTTGTGTTATGAACATTTTAAGTGAGACTGTTCACAGGTTTCTGGTGTTCAAAAATTATACTATGAATTCCTGCAAATAGATTTTCCTCAGCCTTCTGCAGTCCCTCCAGTTCTGGCCACCCTTCTGGATCGTTCACTGCAACTTCTGTGGCCTTTGACTCAAACCTCCTTCCCTAAGAAGCCAGACAGGTTTTATAAAGTTCCTGAAGCTCAACAGTTTTTATGTAAAAGCCGTTCTTGTAATCCTTCTTTTGTTTCTATAGTCACTGATAAACCTTACAAGTTGTCTTCTAAGCTTTTACCTTTTGATAAGGACAGCTGTGCTGTGGACAGGTATGGTAAGCAAGTATATACCTCTGTTGCCTTAGCCTTCAGGTCTATTATTTACCAGACCCATATGTCCTGGCACTTTTCTCCCAAGTTTGTAGGCTTTCTGGCTTATTTGCCTTTCTCCGAGGGTAAGAATTCTGCTATTTCCCTTTTGAGTTCTGCTTGTGAGGTTGTCCCATCATTCTACTAAATATAGCTATGATGCTGCTGATGCATCTGGACCTGTTATGAAGAGATATTCTTAGTCATGCCTCCAGGCTCTGCCTGAAGGCCTTAAGTCCAAATTATTGGATTCTTCCTTATACAACTAGAATCTCTTTGACATTGATCCGTCTGAATTATTTAAGACCCTTCAGGATTATGGTAAAGTTATGCTGGACTTGAAACAAATCTTTCTTTCCTATTGCTAAGTTTCAGAAAAAGTGTTCTTTCAAGTCTTCTTTTGTTTGTAGGCAGTCTAAACTGCTTTCGAGGGGAAAGACAGTTTCTAGGAAAATTTTTCCCTGCAAGCCTTCTGATGGTGCTAAAAGCCAAAAGCCATCTTTTCCTGACAAATCTGCGTTATTTCTCTGTTTCTTCCACTCATCAGTTCTCTGCTTTTCCTTTTGGTCTTTACACCTCCAAGGGTCTTTACCAAATGTCTAGACCCTATGGTAACCTTCTGTAGACATTAGAGAATTCAAATATTCGCTTACTTGGACAACATTTTAAGCCACCTCCCAGTAACTCCTGCATCAGGATCTGTGCTTCACTGTGCTGCTTCTGTACAGTGTGGGGTTCACCCTCAGTTTCAGAAAGTCTGTGTTAACTCTCTCTCAGAGCCAAGTGTTTTTGGGTTGTGGTATTCAGACCATACCAATGTTATTTTGACTCATAACTCCCAAGAGCCTCTCTTTGACTGCTTATTTTCAATCACTTCTTCCTCTTCCACTTCTTCCTATAAGGGAATTTCTCCAAGCTCTGGGGTACTTGGCATCCATCATTCCCATGGTTCCCTTTGCCAAACTCCATATGAGGAGATTTTAGTGGTATCTCAAAACTGACTCCAGCACTGCCACCCTCTGAAGTATCTGGTTCCTGTCTTGTTTTGTCTCGAGCTCCATTGATGGATTCACTAGATTTC
Source organism: Protopterus annectens (assembly GCF_019279795.1). Classification (NCBI taxonomy): domain Eukaryota; kingdom Metazoa; phylum Chordata; order Ceratodontiformes; family Protopteridae; genus Protopterus; species Protopterus annectens. Next base: position 1,743,845,256 of record NC_056726.1, on the reverse strand, counting down.
CTGAATCCAGGTCTGCCTTTTCAGGTTCCGCTCCCTACTCACATATTGTACACTGATGTGTCCGATCTAGTTTGGGAGCCTCCTCCAGTAGTCTAAGTCTGCGATCTTTGGTCCCATCAACAACTGGCAGACCATATCAACATCAAGGAGATGAGGGTTATGTTTTTCTCTCTCCAGGCTTTTCACTCCCTTTGGGTTGCAAGTCTTTAAAGTTTTTGCATGCAATGCTGCAGTTGTGATGCATCAACAAGCAAGTTATTAAAAATTTTAACTTCTTTGCAGGTTGGCTCTTCAAGCTTGTGATTTTGCAGTCTGCCATATATTGATATTGAGGTGTGTGTGTGTGTGTGTGTGTGTGTGTGTGTGTGTGTGTGTATATATATGCATATATATATATGTATATATATAAAATGTGTGTGTGTGGTATAATGTTTAATATAGTTTGATTACTTTTGTATGAATGTTTGGGGTGGGAGGTTAGTATAATGGTTAAGGTATTTACCTTACAGACACAAGGTGCAGGGTTTGATTCTTACATGGGGTTATTGGCTAGGCTTAAAATGGCCTACAAGGGCAGTTAGCCTAGTACTAACTTATGAATCTTATGTAAATTTGCCTGTGTCACAAGTGACAATTCATTAAAGGTGTTTAAAAAAAGGGGGATCTCTCATTCACTTTCACTTGTCTAGCATTCAGTTGATACTTTGAGTGATAGGGTTTTGATTCCTTTTAGGCAGCAGTTTTCTGAGGATGTGCTTCGGGTTTTGCAGTTGGCCAGAAAACCCACTAGTAGGAAGTCATATTTGACTAAATGCAAGTGATTTTCGGTTTGGTGTCTGAAGCATGACCTGGACCCTTTTACTGATGGTATTCCTGCAATCATTTCTTATTTGTGTTAGTTGCTAAATGTGGTGTGACGTATTCATCTGTTAAAAATTCATTTGTCAGCCATCTCTGCTTGTCTGCCTTTGAATCCATCTTCGGCTTCTAGTTTTGAATTTAAACAATTTTTAAAAGGAGTCCATGTTTGGCCTCCAAGAAAGTCCATTCATCATCTTTCATTTTCTCCCTTCTGCACAGAAGTCTAGTAACAGAGTTCTTCTCATCCTGGATTTACATGCAGCTTAAATAGTATTTGGACAAGTCAAAACATATCAGGAAATCTGAGCAGATTATTGTTTACCTTCCTGCCAAGAAGTTGGGTTTTGCAAACCATCTTCTCCTGGATGTAGAGGTCCATTTCTTTTTGCTATTTCAGCTTTTGAGCTTTCGTCTTCTGTTCATACTCCTGTCAGGGCAGTGGCCTGTTCTGGTACTTTTTAAGTGTTTGGATACTAGAGCCATCTTGCAAACTGCTACGTGGTCTTCTTTTCACACTTTTACCAAACATTACAAGTCGGTTGTCATTTCTAGGGTGAGGGTGAGTTTTACCAAGGTCATCTTTCATTGTTTTTTGGAGTGGTGTTCTGTGGCTTCTTCTTCACATAATTTACAGTAACTTTTGTACTTTCCCAGGAGTAAGGGATACTGCAGTAGTGATCAGGACAGATGGAATACAGTTGAGATGTTAACCGTAACAGTAGATGTCCTACTTCTCATTGTTGCAGTATTATGTCTCTCCTTTCTACCCCATTACTTTTTATTGTTCTACCTTCTGGGGGGGGGGGCTTTTTTTCTTCATTCCTTTTATTTTTGGATGAACATGTTATTCCTTCTGGGGGCAAATCATTTCTGAAGATTAGGTCTCGTATGCCACACATATACATACTGTGATGTACGACAACTGGAAGTTGTAAAGGCTTTGTCATGCTGGTCCTCGGCAGGTTATAACAGGAGTAATGAGTACTGCATCAGTGAGACGTAGGATGTTTACTCTTATGGTAAGAGCTTACACAAGTGTACTTTCTCTGCTGTTACCATTTGGATGATCTATAGCTCCAAGTGTTCATGAAATGTTTAGCCCCACTCATAGCTCTCTGCAGAATGAATGCCATTCACATATTTCCTTTTTAGACAACCTATCTTTGCAGAGGCTTTATACAGCTGTTGAGACATTAACCTGCGTTATGTCTTTTCTGACCAATCTGGGCTTCCAGATAAATGTTGCAAAATCCTACTTTACTCCATCTCACAAGATTATGCTTCTTGGCCACCTCCTAGATACCAGTCTTCAGAAGGCCTTTCTGACATGAGAAGGTTGATGTTTATCTTTCCTGAACTTCTCCAATCCATCTCAGATTTCTGCAGGAGAATTTCTCAATATTCTAAGGTTTTTAGTTTCTGGGGTTCTCAGAATACCTTAGCCAGGTTAATCATCAGAAAGATGTATTGTTTTTTTAAAAAGGACATGGTCCCAACATTGCATCATCTGCAGCACTGAATTCTAGTTTTGGGCTTTATAAAAATGGAACTGCATTGGTGGAGACTATGCCTTAGTGGTAACTTGCTGTGGCTATGGTGTACAGAGTCCTGGGTTCAAGACTTGCAAATTAAACCCAGGTCTCCCTTTCTCGCGTCGGATACCAAACCATTCTCTCCCAACGTACACTTCAGATTTTGCTTGGAGTGCAGTTTCCATGGGGGTTAAGGCCTGTGAAAGCATTTAGACATACCAGTGTACATAAATATAAATGAGATCATAGGAGGTTACTAGGCTCTTGACCCAGAGGTTATTTAAAGCCTAGCCATTTCATCCCAGTGTAATACCATTGATAGTCTTGTCAATTCCCAGGACTGTATTTAGCAATGATTGCCCATGTCCAGGAGGGTTGTGGACGCTATCCCCAATAAGATTTTCCTGGGGCCCATCCAATCATCCAGGTTCCTTTTGAACAGTGTCAGAGGTGCTCTGCCTTACATGAATTGGTAGTCTGTTCCAAAGATGCAGCAGTCGCTGGGAGACAAATCTATCCCTCCAGCATGTTCTATTCAAGTCGCAGGCCATATTTAGGTCCCTGGAGCAGGGAGCTCTAGTCCCATTTGATATATGGATGTGCAGCAAATTCATTAGGTTTGTGTCGGCAATTTCTCTTTAAGCCAGATACAAGCCTCCCCTAAGAAGTCTAAACTATATTGAGTATAGTGACAGGGACTTTAGTTGGTCTGTGTAAGGCACATGCTAGAGTCCAATGCACCATTCGTTGGTCTGCATAAGACCCTCCTGAAGTATACTGACATAATTTGGGGATTCCATAATTAAACCCAGTTTGCAGTCCACAAACTTGGTCACCCACAGCCTGTTAGTTTTGGCCTGAACGTCTGAGAAGTATATACCAAACAGTAGTGGGCCCAGCACTGACCCTTGTGGCACCCTGCTGATGACCGGTCTGTTTGATGCAGAGTCAACCACTTTTATGGTGTGTAACTGGTTTGTGAGCCAGTTGGCAACCCATCTTAAAACAAAGGGGTTTGCATTCAGTTTTCTAAGTTTATTAGTAGTGCATGAGTGTGGGATTGTGTCAAAGGGGTTTGCCAAGTCAAGGTGTACTGTGTGCACAGATTTGCCCTGGTCATTGGCCCAGGACACACTTTTGAAGAAATCCACCAGGTTTAACAGGCAAGGTCTGCCCTTGATGAAGCCGAATTGGATCAGATCCAGGGATTTGGAGGTCACTTATATATTTATTTATGAGGGCTATATCATCTTCCATGGCTTTACAGATAAGGATGGTCAGACTTATGGATCTATAATTCCCTGAGTCTGTTGCTAAGCCACCTTTGTGGAGGGGAATAACTGTTCTCTATTCCACAGGAATAAAGCCCAGTGTTTAGGCTGTGATTGAATAGGATACTTAATGGTGATGCTAGTTCATGTTTTAGGTTGTTTAGAAGACAGCCTGGGATGCCTTCTGGTCACATAGAGGCTGTGTCTTTTGCCTTAAGGCTTTTATCCCCCCTGGCTAAAGCCTCATTAAAACACCTCACCTAACTTGAGTAACTCTGCTAAGCCAACCAATCATAGTACTGTACCCACTTAAGACTGTTAATCTACTGCTCATCCCATCTCTCCAGGAGTTGGGGAAAACTACCCCAGCAATGTTGTGCTTTCCATAAGCAACTAAAACCAGGAGAAGACATATTGTAAATCAATTTTTTTTATTCTTCTCAACTAAAACCAGGCAAAGACGTATAGTAAATCAATTTGTTATCCTTCTCCACTATAGCAAGCATCATCTGCTTTCTGTGAGCCTCATTCTACGTCTCTCTGCTTTTACTCTGATAGTAAATCTATCACAGGAATCCTAAACTAAGGAATGTCTTCTAAAATTTAATATATTGTAGACAACGAATATGTCCTATCAGTTAGTTAAAATGTATGTCAAAGTTTCTTCTATGGAAATTGTATGTCAAAAATCTGTCTTTAAAACTGTTTTGTAAAACAAATTGTTCTTTTGGAGCTTTTCTTCCCGGGCCTCCACTGAAAATGGACTTGTAATCCAGTTGAACTCTTCCGGTCAACAAATGTAAAGTAAAATAAATAACTAAATGACCTGCTGTTCAGATGTATAGGGTGGGAGGAAGTTGAGGGTTTGGAGGGGATAACGTAGTAAAATTTTTGCCAAATCTGTCTGCTAGCATATTTGATTTCTCTGTGGGATATGTGTGTGTGTGACACTGTTAGTCACTAGTTCGGCACATGCTTTGGTCCTATGTTTTAGGCTTTATGATTATCCCTGGCTGTGATTGCTAAGTTTTTCTCAAAGTTACCCTTAGAGGATTTGACACTGTTGAACAGTGTTTGTATGTACCTTTAAGAAGCTATCCAAGGGCTTGCACAAGTAAGTGCATAAATACTGAGTCCATGCAAGTCTGACTGCCATTTTGTAGTAAGTTGTTGAATTGTAAGCATGTATGTATGTAAGGTCTGTCTGTTAAGTAGTTTGTTTATATTTTGTGATGCTGCTATCCATCCTGATGTGTTTCTATGTATTAAAACATCTAAATGAAATAACCCGACTGCTTGACATCTATGTTAGAGATGAGTGACATGGTGTCAGAAGTGGGATGTCTGAAGGGCATGAAGTTAGAGGCAGCATGGCTAAAACTACTTAAGGCACTTGCTTGGGACTGGTGGAATATACAGCAGTGAATCATCCCTGAAATATGCATACTTCGCAAAACAGGTCAGAAATGAATTTCAGGTGTTAAATCTTGCTGAGCACTATTTCTTTTTCATACAATATGAAATAAGGCATACAGAGTATTCTAAACAATATTAGCGTAAACTGATATGCACAATATTGATATTAGAATTAGTACGGAAAATGTTTGACAGTCAAATTTGCATAAAACTAATAAAATAAAGGGAAACAACCGCATTTTCACAAAGCATGTTTTTTCTTGTTAAGCAAAGATATCTGAGTTATCAGAAGTGTATAAAGTCTTCACATGTTTGTGCAGTATTACAGTAAAGCTGTTTCGCAAAAGTAGAGCCATTACAGGGCATATTACACAGAATGCAGCCATTCCACAGCATATTTAGCAAAGTACAGTATTTTAAAGAGTTTCTTGTGCATATGAATGTTACAGGCTCACAGAACAGTTTGTTCATGCATAATTACAAGGGCCATATTTTCAGTGTGTTGTGTATACTTTGTGAGCATGGCAGACAGATTTCAAAAACCCACTGTACTTGTGTTTGACAGTAATATTCCTGAGAACTGGAGAGTGTTTGAGCAAGAGTACAACATTTTTGTACAGGCTGCATTTTCTGATAAAGATGGCTGTACAAAGGCATTTATGCTACTTATTTTAGCTGGGACAGAAGGCATTGAAAGGGAATGTTCATTTGTGTATGCACCTGCTATCTGTACAGTAGAGGGGGAAAACCATCATATTGTTGTACAGGCTGAGTCAAGGGAGGACCCAGAGTGCTTAAAACATAAATTTAGAGAAATGTGTAACCCTCAGACAAATGTTACAATCGAAGGGAACTTATTTTATACAAGGGATGAAAAGCCTGGTGAAATGTTTGCAGCATATATAACCATCCTGAGAAATAAAGCTAAAATGTGCAGATCTAGGGATTTAAGGGATGAGTTGATAAAAGGCAGACTTGTGTGTGGTATTAAAGATGATGATGTATGAAAGATTTTGTTTCGTGACAGTGATTTAACTTTGAATAAGGCCATTGAGATTTGTCAGATATATGAGCTCACAGAAATACCACAAATATGCTTACAAATGAGAACAGCTCTAGAAGGCACAGTGATAAAGCTCATGTTGATAGTATGTAGCACATTATTAAAAGAAACAGGCCTACGCAAATGGCAACAACTGTAGCCCCTGCAGCACTCAGTGGTAAACCCTGAACTTTCCAGCAAATTTCAGTGTTTGCACAATCTCAGTGAAGCACAAGAGTGAATCAACAAACTCAAAGCATGGGGTCCCAACCTAGTTTCATTGACAGCTGTCGTAATTGTGATGGAAGTCGCGAATCTAAAAGGGAAAATGTTTATCTTTTGGTCAATAGTGCCACAAATGCAATAAATGGAATAATTGCAAAAGGTTTTGTAAATCAAAAGGCCCACATTCTTTTATTAAAAGGAAACATTTTAAGGAACAAAGTGTATCAGTTAGAAAGCTGCAGCACTACTCTTTGTCTGTGGTGTCAGTGCTTCACGAAACAGTCAGTGCAATAGATTTAAGGGCAAAGAATGAAGTATTTTGCACGTTTTGGATAAATGGCAAACCCATAGAGCTCAAAGTTGATACAGGTTCTAAGTGCAATGTTATGATGGCAGAAACATTTGCAAGTGTGTGTAATGGTGAAAGGCTTGATTTGACAAGGTTGAGCAAAGCTTGTTGCTTATGGAGGTGAAGAAATTCAAACCGAAGGCTCAGTAAGTCTTTCATGTTGCTCTGCTGAAAGAAGCTACAACTTGTTTTTCTATATGGTTGAGGCATATCCAGTCATTGTTGGAGCTTGGAGCCCGTTTAAAAATGGGCTTGCTTTTGTTTAATAAGGAAGTCCACCAGGTTAGCTTAAAAAGACCACTACTACAATTTTGCCCAGTATATTTTTTCCACTTATGCTGATCTTTTAGAAGACAAACTAGGCAAGCTTCCAGTTGTATACTCCATGAGGTTAGACCCAGAGGTCAGTCCAGTTATCAGGCCAGCATGAAAAGTTTTAGTAGCCATGCAGGACAGAGTCAATGCTGAGCTAGATAAAATGGTGCGACAAGGTGTGATTTGTCCATTTGCAACAACAATTGAATTGGGTGTCTTCCATGGTGTTGGCTCATAAGAAAAGCTAAGGTGACATCGGAATATATATTTTTCCAGGAGATTTAGACAAAGTGCTAAAAAGACCTCATCCAATGCGCACAATCGAAGATGCCAAATTCCACTATTTTTTTTCTGTCTTAGATGCAGAGAGTTCATTTTGGCAAATTCAGCTTGATAAAAAAATCATCATTGCTAACTACGTTTAGTACTCCATTTGGCAGGTACAGATTTTTGAGAATGCCATTTGGGATAAATTCTACAAGTGAAGTCTTTCAACATGCAATGGAGCAAATTTTTTTCTGGGTAGCCTTGTGCTATTATAGTAGACTACATACTAGTAGGAGGTCGTGATGAAACAGAACATGATAGAAACCTCAGAAAAGTTTTATTTATTTATTTGTAGTTTGTTTGCCAGGATAGTCCGTTAGGACACAAGGATCCCGTTTTCAGTGGAGTCCTGGGGAGAAAAGCTCCAGAAAAATACAAATACATAGTACACATTGCACATATACATTGCAGATGATCTCATAGGAGTACAAAGTAAATATAATAAAAGGTTAACAGTGATAAAATACATCAGTATAGTTCATTAAACAGCAATAAAAACAGTTTTGTAAAAAAAAAAAAAAAGTAGCAGCATAGGGTAACTTAAGTAGTTGGTCAAATAGTTAAATACAGCTGTGGAACTATAGGAAGCAGTGATGGTGTATTTAGTCCTAGGAGAGTAGGAAGTAATATTAGAAGGATTAGGTAGGATGGGAACAGGAGCACTTCCATTATGAAGTTAGGTGCGAGTGCAGCAAGGTTTTAAATGAGGAGAGACTGCTGGTAATGCGGATAGGAGATGGTAGAGAATTCCAGCGAGAAGGACATTAGATGATTCCCAGCTGGGTGTGTAGGTTTGTGCAATTTAATTAGTTTTTGGGAATTAGATCTTAGTCGTCATTCTGGTTCATGCATTTCAAAGGTAGTGGCTAGGGATGGACAAAGAGAGGGGTTGTAAATGAGTTTGTGTGCGTGGATGAGTTGGGTATAAGTGAGGAGGTTAGGTAGTTCAAGACAGTTTAGTTGGTGAAGAGAATTACAATAGTGAGAAATGGCTCTGTGATTTGCTGCAAATTTTGATATCTTGTTATAGGAAGAGGAGAGTTTAGTTTTGAGGGAGGATTGCAGGTTGGTGAGGATAGATGCACCATATGGGAGGGATGGGATGATATAAGTTTTTGCTAGTATGAGCCTGGTGGAAGGAGAGAGAGCATACCAAGTTTTTTGTGGGTTTTTTTTATATTTACTTGTAAATTTTTGTCAAATTTTAGTTGATTATCTCTGAGTACATAGCATCACAGACGATTTCTAGGGGAGTATTTTTTTTAATTTTTTTTCTGGAGATTATAAATGAGTGTTTGTCTAGGGCGGTGGTTTTGGGGGCAGTGAATAACAAGTTTAGTTTTGGTTGCATTAAGAGCCAGATGGTTGTCTTAACATCCACTGCTCAGTAGAGGAGAAGGAGGTTTGGGTAAGCTTATTGAGCGTGGGGATAGAAGGGGAGGAGCAGATAATGATAGAATCGTCTGCATATTGGATGAGGCTGGAGTTTGGAATGGCTTGGTAGAAATTGTTATTAAATATGTTTTATAGTAGGGGGCCTAAAATGGAACCTTGGGGGACATCTGTGGAGGTATTAAGGAAGGGTGAAGTTTCTTTATTCCAGTTGACTGCTTGTTATCTGGTTGTGAGGTAGCTGGAGAGCCACTTGGTACAGGAAGGGAATAGGTTTAGTTTGGCGAGTTTATTAAAAAGCAGGTTGTGGGAAATAATGTCAAATGCCTTGGAGAGGTTGAGGACAAGTGTGGACACGACATGGCTGGAATCGTGGGCTTTAATTGTTTCGAGGAAGGAGAGGAGGGCAGTGGAGGAGCTATGATTGTGTCTAAATCCATGCTTTGTGGGGGGTAAGAAGCTGGTTGTTGAGAACAGTTGTTGGTGGATGCATTTTTCAAGAAGCTTAGAAATGGGAGAAAAGATAGCAATAGGGCGGAAGTTTGGAATGCCATTATCACCTCCTTTATGTAAAGGAATAATAAAGGCTTGCTTCCAAAGCTGGGGGACCTGGCTTTCTGAGTTAGACCGCTTAATTAGTATGCTGATTGGGAGAGCAATGTCTTCTGCAGCTACTTATAGGAAGTAGGAGGGAATTTCATTAGGGGCCATTGGAACCAGGTTTTAATTTTAGGATTTTTTTTTTTTTATTATTATTATGGTGGATATAGAGATGGGATTGATAGAGAAGGGTGGAGGTTGGGGGCAAGGGATGCTAGTGGAGGAAGGGTGGTTGCAGTCTGAGGAGGGGTCTCGGTGGTGTTGAAGGATGATGTTAGCGTGCTTATGGACTCTATGAAGAAAGAGTTAAAGTGGGTGGCTAAGTCCATGTCAGAGGCATCTGGGTTAGGGCAACTGTTTTCTTTTTTTCCCCAGGTTGAGGAGAGATGAGATTCCTTTCCAAAATAGTTTGTGATTGGTTTTGTGGTTGGTTTGGAGAGTGGAGAAATAGGCTTTGCAGTCTGAGGTAATACATTTTTTGACTTTATTTTGTAGTGTTTTATATTTGTTAAAGGTGATAGTGGTTTTATTTTTATGGTAACGTCTCCAGGCTTTGTCACTGAGTTGCATAGTAGCTAAGGTGTTTTTGGTTAACTAGGGTACAGGGTTATGTTTTGTATGTTTTGTTTTTAGAGGGGCAAAGGAGTTGAGCAGGTTTGTGAAAGTAGAGTTAAAGTAGGAGAGAGCATTATCTAAGGGGAATAGTCTTTAATGGGTTCCAGTTTGTGCTTTTTAGTGCATTTGAGAAGGTTTCAGAATTGAAGATGTAAAGTTGTTCTATCTCACCGTTCATTCTTACAGAAGGGTTCGGAGCCGATCCCTCTGCTCCGAGTCAGCCTACTACAAAGCTCGGGGTCTTCAAATAGCTCGAGGCAAAGTCCCTCTCCCATGATGCACCTAGAGTTACCCCAGATGTAGTTTGCTGCTGCAACAGATTGGAGGTTCTTACTAGCTCGGGCCAGTAAAACCTTACTTTTACAAATATTTTTCTGATTATATTGATAAATCTTATTAGTAGTAGTTTTAGATAAGGTTTATGTTATTTAGAGTGTGCTTAGTTAGTGACCTTTTGTCACAGTTTTGAATATTTAGATAGGGTTTAGTTTAGTGTGTGAAATAGCAGCTATCTTTATTACTATAGTTAGTCTGCTTAGCATTTAATAATGTGTGCTTTTAGACGGTGTTTTCTGTCACAAATTAATATTTTATCTGTTTAGATAAATACTTGTGTGTGTGTGTGTGTGTGTGTGTGTGTGTGTGTGTGTGTGTGTGACTTTACCCTGTACTTTCTAAGGGCTTTTTTTGACTGTTACTGTTCAAATTTTCAGTATGTTCAGTTTGACAGTAGTCTTGTTTGATGCATTTGGTACAGTATGGCTGACCAAGATATAAACATCCTAAGTCAGGATTTAAAAAGTGCCCCAAATGTGGCCAAAAAATATCTGTCAATGACAGTCATGTCAACTGTGTGTGTTGTTTAGGAGCATTTACATGTACAAAATAGCTGCCTCATATGCCATTCATCTCTTCCAGGGTTCTCCAGGAGAGAAAGAGGAAGTTGATTGATAGAGGTTTGCAGAAACCCCCTTTCCAAGAAGCTTTGAGCAACCAGGATGGATCCGGCAAGTCCACAAAGTCTTCTAAGACTTCTGAGACTAAAAAAAAAAAAAGTCTTCGTCTGCACCACAGATATTGGAACTGACTGTCTTATCTTTTTGGAGCTGGTCCCCAGTCCTGGAACTGGTATCCGAAATAACTAAGTCTCCTTTATTACAGTCTGTACCACCTTGGATCCATTCATGTCTGTCTTCTATTAACCTTTCAGATCTGGATGTGGATCATGTGGTGCAGAAGCTTTTACAGGCACCGGCATTTGCAAAATTTTTATTGGCTCTGACCCAAGCGGCTTCAGTGCCGAAGACCCTTATGCCAGCTACAACTCTTCCTCCTCCGAACCATACTGGTCCTTTGGAGCCGGAAGAGTCAGATTTGTTGATCGTGGAGCTTTCGGAGCCAACGCCTGCTCCAGTGTCTTCAGCTCCGTTTACTCTGACGTTCTCTGTGCTGATTGAGGACCCTAGGAGCCTACACTCTCTGGTCAGGTCTGGGGAGCGTAGTCTGACTGACTTGTCGGTTCAGACTCTGCCTCTCAGGGCTTCAGCTCGGATGAGCTTGGCTCCTACCTCTGGCATGGAGCCCACTGTCCTGGTGCTGGGGGGGGGGGTATCGACGGTTTCCTTGGATCCGTTGGTCCCTTCGCATCGAAGCAGAGGGGACTTCGAAGCCATGAGGAGAGTTATGTCTCCTAAGACATCCTGTACCTCAGGTCCAGCGTCGTCTTCTGCTAAAGCACCTGTGTCTACTTCTGCTTCACAGATCCTGGCCAAGCGTAGAGACCCAGAGCCTCAGGAAGCCCCATTGGGTGGCCCATGCTCTTCCGAGACCTCACCAGAAGCTCCCACTGATGAGATTCCCAGGAAGAGACTTTGTAAGAGGAAACATCTAGACTCCCCACAGGAGTCCCTCATGTCGGATACTGACTTGGATGAATCTAAAGGGTCCCCATGGTCCCCCTGTGAGGATATCTCATTTTCTGAGATATTCAAAATCCTTAGGCAGAGGGGTGACTGGCAGTCCAAAATCCCTACTGAAGTAGAGTCTGTTCTCCTAAAGTCTTTCAGGTCTCAGCCCACCACCTCTTGGGTGTCTCTGCCCTTCGATGAGCTGATGCAGCTGGTCTCACTAAGGGCATGGAAGTCACCAGACACCATGGAACCTGTCCCTAGGAGGCCTAATAAATTTATCTCTGCCCCCCCCCCCCCCCAAGACAACACCTTTCTGATCAAGGGTGTACCAGTTGATGCCATGGTGGCGGCAGCCACCAAAAAGAAAATTTCAGAAACTTCCTCTTCTGTCCATCCTCCTAAGAGATTCCAGGATCATGGATAATTATAGGAAGCGCACTTATAGTTCAGTGACTTTTGCACCCCATTCGCTCAACTACCTAACCCATTTCACGAGACTGCAAAGAAATCTTAAAGAGCTGGGAGATGCTTTTCAGGGTATAGTAGCTGCAGGAGCTTCAGACAACATTGCTTCCCAGCTTGCTACCCTCAACTCCATTGTTAACTCGTCCATGCGCCTCATTTCGTATGCAGTTGATGGAACGAGCAGGGCAGTAGGTACAGGAATTGCTCTGAGGAGACACTCCTGAATGAGCTTGTGTTCCTTTGCGGAGCCCTTCGTCATTCTTTGTGAATACCCCTTTTGATGGCTTGTCACTTTTGGGCCCAAAGTTAAGAAAACTTTGACCAGGTGTGAGCAGGAAGGAAAGACTCTGCCGTCTGAGTCTGTTTTTACCCTTATCAGACCCTACCCCAAGGGTCAAAGGGGAGGGAAAATATGGTTCTGAAAAGGACACACACGGTGAACCCCCTCCAGGGGCAGAGGAGGGGTAATAATTGAAGAAGCCGCCCTCACAGCAGAGGGGGTCTGCAAAACTAGGGTGACAGATCACTTCTTTGGGAAGCCCCACCAGTGCTCCTGAAAGGAGACCCGACTGTCCTACTCTGGAGGCAGTCAGGGGGGTCACTTATCTTTATATCCAGGTGCCTGGCTCAAAATAAACAACAACTGGGTACAAAGTATCATTTCCAGAGGATACGTCATTCCTTTTGCCACACCCTCTCCACCGACGAGGAAAATCCCGGATGTTCCACCTAGTTACAGGGAACAGGCAACAGTAGAGGTGCAAACTTTGCTAAGAAAGAGTCATCCAACCAGTCCCAGCAGACCAGACAGGATCCGGAACTTAAGATTCTTTTTAGTTCCAAAAAAGACCGGGGACCTATATTGGACCTCAGCAGGCTAAACAAATCTGTCAAAAAAGGGAAGTTTTGGATGGTCACGTTTCAGTCGATACTTCCCTTCTTAGAAAAGACAATTGGATCTGCTCGATAGATCTCCAGGAGGCACACTACCACATAAAAATGGCCAGGTCATCCAGGGATTATCTGCGCTTCTGGCTGGGAGCCAATCCTTACCAGTTTCAAGGCCTGCCCTTTGGTCTCATTACATCCGCCAGAATGTTTAAATATATTGCAGTGGTCACGGCTCACCTGAGACTATTAGGATTCCAGGTGTTTCCAAACCTAGATGATTGGCTCCTCACCGCCACCACCAGGCATCAACTCATTCAAGCTAGGGGCTCCACTCTGCAGCCAGCTGGGCATTACAATTAACTCAGAAAAATCTGCCTTGTCGCCATCGCAACATACCATTTTTATTGGAGCAGAACTGGACACCACCACCACGCCAAGACTTCCAGTAGAAAGAGTCTTACTACTCCGTCAGCAGGTCCGCATTCTGATATCCAAAAACAAGGCTCCAGCATCAGAAATTCTAAAGTTAGGTATGATGGCAGCTGCAATTCTGGCCATACCGCTGGGTCGTATGCACATGTGGATACTGCAATGGCTGTTATTCACTCAGTGGTCTTACCAAGAGCATCCCATGTCTCACCTGATAATGATCACAAACTCTTGCAAAAAGGATCTTCAGTGGTGGTCGACCTCACTTCGTCACGATAGGACGTCCCTTTGTTTTACCCCCACCAGCGGCCACAGTGACCATGGATGCTTTCTTGATAGGATGGGGGCATTTTCAGGGAAGGACAGCCCAAGGGACATGGACCGATCAAGAGACACATCTGCATATCAATGTCTTAGAGATGAGAGCAGTACTTTTGGTGTTGCAGTACTTCCAGGACACTCTTCCTCTGGGTACGATTGCAATTCAGATATGTCAGTGGTCTGGTACTTGAATAAACAAGGAGGAACCAGGTCATATGCCCTTTGTTGTGAGGCCCTAAGAGTATGGCAGTGGGCTATATCCACCCATTGCTTTCTGTTAGCAACGTACATCCCGGGGAAATCCAATGTAATAGCAGACAAGCTGAGCAGAGCAGTTTTGTTGCCCCATGAGTGGTCCCTCAAGAAAGAAATAGCAGACAGAGGATATTCCACAGGTGGATCCAGCCTAACTGCGACCTTTCCAGTCACATGAACACGAAATGCAGAAAACTACTTTGCCCTGATTCCCCTTCTGGGAGAAGCCCCAAGGGACGCACTCGTTCACGATTGGCCTCCAGGTCTCCTCTATGCATTTCCACCAATCCCGTTGCTACCCAAGGTTCTACAGACAGCAAAAACTCTGAGAAGGGCCATCATTCTAATAGCCCCTCATTGGCCTTGTCAGATTTGGTTCCCCTTTCAACTTCATCTTTTGGAGGACCCTTTGATTCCGGACCCAGTTCCAGACCTTCTGACGCACTCGGGGGAACTTCATCCCTCTCAGCAGTCCCTGAAAGCTGGCTGCTCCAATTCCCATCATAGCTAGGTTCCATAACCTTTCCAGTGAGACAAAGCAAATTCTCTTATCCCCTCATAAATCTTCTACGAGGAAGAAGCTATACCTTAGCAAATGGAAAAAAATTTCTATATGGGCCCCTGATCCTTACCAAGCCCCTATGGCCTCCATTAGAGTTCTTGACCATGATTTTCAACAAAGGAGCTGCAGCAGCAACAGTTCGTGTTCAACTTGTTGCTATTTCTAATTTTCATCTTGAATTCGAAGGATTGAATATTATGTCACACAAAAATTAACCAAAGCCTTTCTCAAAGGGACTTTTCATCTCAGACCACCTGTGAAATCTCCCTATTCCCCCCTCAAATCTAAATTTTATGCTTTCCTGCATTATTCTTCCTCCATTTGAACCAGCTTCCTCATGTGACCTCAAATCTTTGTCACGAAAGACCATCTTTTTAGTAGGTATTACTTCTGCCCGCAGAGTGTCAGAGCTTCAGGCCTTGTCCATTAAGCCTCCTTGATCTTCCATGCTGATAGTCTCACATGGAAAAAAACCCTCCTTTTTGCCTAAGGTTTGCACTGAAACTAATCATCTGAAGTAGTTAACTTCATTTGTGAAGCAACCTATGGGAATCGGATCCGAGTTTTCAACAGGCTTGGATCCGAGCTCCAAGCTCCTCCCCCTACCCATAATCCCCTGCCAACCCTGGCTGACCCCAGATCTAGTTTGCCGCTGTTTACTTCAGCAGCTTGATCTCGAGTTCCAGGCATTTTCGTCCACTTTGTGAGAAAAATTTAACTTTTCTGACCCTTTTCTTTAACTCTTGGTGTGTGTGTTTTCAGGTCCCTTTATCTCTTAGAACTCTTAGTTTAATTTAATTTTTTCCATATCTAGCCTCCCCCTTCCTTCATGGTTCCGTCAGGGTTATGTGTGTGTGTTTGGGGTCTAGTGTGTGTGGTTTTGCCTTCTAGTATGTCTGAGGCCCCAAAGTTGGTGTTTTCTAAGTGCACCGAGTGTGGCCATAAGCTGTCCCCAGCGGATGGCAACACTCAGTGTGTGTTGTGCCTTGGGGTTGAGCACCTGTCCTCTGGTTGTACCATCTGTGCAGCGTTCAACCCCAGAGCACTCAAGGACCGCAGGTCTAAGCTGATTCTGGCAGGTCTTCTGCCCCTGGACTCAGCTTCTACCTCCGGTCCTCCCGTGGCTCCCACTGCGGCAGCTGCCACTCCTGCTTCCCTCCCCCTGGCCGGGACTGAACCCTCCTGCCTTAGGCCCGGAGGAGAGGGAGGCTAGGAAAGGAAGGAGAAGCACCACAAGTGGGGCGGGCCGTGGCCTCTGCTTCGGCCCCTCCCCCTGCTAAGCGGTCTTCTCCATCCAGGACTTCTGGGTCATCTCCTTCTCGGATCTGGTCCCCGTGCTTTTCACCGGGTCCTGAGGAGGAGACCCGATCTCCGTCGTGGTCATCGAGGCGACACTCCTGCCCCGCCTTGGTGGCCTCGTCGAGATCTACCCGAAGTCTCACTGATGCAGATTTGGACCGGATGATGAGAAGATTCCTCCAGGCCCAACTGCACATGGGAGTGCTCCTCCCTCCTCCCACTCGGGGGAGAGCTCGACCCCCTTCTTTGCCCCGATAGCTCCTTCTCCGTCCCATTTCCCGGGTTCGGAGTCTTCTGAGCCGGGCAACCTTGGAGCCGGGGGTGTGTCGGCACCGATAGTCTCGGGTACTTCGGCGCCGACACTTCCCTCAAGTCTGTCGGGTCCATTTTCTTCGGATCCGAGCTCTTGGAGCCGAGGGCTGAGCTTCGGATCCGGCGGTATCAGTAGGTCTTTGGCTCCGTCCAAGTCAGAGCATGCTAGTCCGTCTGATCCAATCGCTTCGACTCTGGCTCCGATCCGTCCGTCGGATCTGAGCGAGGGTCTGCTTTCGGATCCCAGAGAGAGCAGCTCTCCGTCAGCATTCGACGTGGTGGAGAAGGCTCTGTCGAGGGATTCCAGGCCCCCCCGGCCCTTGCCACAGCTCCACCCTGCACTCCTCTGTTGTGTCCAACTTCCATCACCCGGCCCCAGGGACAGCCTGCTTTGACGTACCAGGTTAGTTCCATTGGAACAAGACGTTGCTGTTGAGACCTCCTCGGACAGCCCCCCCGAGGAGGTTCCTCACAAGCGAAGGTGCAAGAGGAGGCACCTGGACTCACCCAAGTCCTTGACTGAGGACACGGATTTGGAGGAAGGGGAAGGCTCCCCAAGATCACCCCCCCGAAGATGTCTCATTTGGTGACATCATGGAGATGCTCAGAATAAGGGGGGATGGTTGCCCCAAAGCCTACCTCGGACGAATCCGTGTTCCTGGAGGCGTTTGAAGCAGGCCCGTCTGCCTCTTGGGTGTCCCCTCCGGCCGACCCCCTGGTAGACTTGATTACTACCAGGGCGTGGAAGGAGCCGGACACTGTGGAGCCAGTCCCCAAGCGCCCGGACAAGATTCTTAGCCCACCCTCTGACAAGGCCCACTGGCGCAAGGGTCCCCCTGTAGATGCCAAGTTGGTGGCAGCGGCCACCAAGAGGGTACTTGCTCAGAAGAGTCCCTCAGTTCATCCCCTGAGCAAGGAGTCTTGGTCGATGGACCGCCTAGGGAAGTGGGTGTTTAGTTCGGCTACCTTCTCTGTGAGGTCGCTGAACTACATGGCACATGTGCTTCGACTGCAACCGGACATTATCAAAGTGTATGCTGCATTGCCCCCCCCCCCCGAGTCCATGTCGGCGGAGGACAAACAATTGCACTCCACCCGGATGGCCACTCTACGTTCCATATCTAACACCTCTATGCGGCTACTGTCTCATGCCATGGAAGGAGCTGCTAGAGCCAACTGAGCGGGCCTCATGAGATGCCAGGCCTGGCTCCGGCACTGTGATTTTGCGGAACCCTTTAAGGCATCTTTCGCTAATGCCCCTTTTGATGGTTCTGCCCTCTTCAGCAAAACCGTGCAAGATACCTTGATCCAGAGGGAAAAGGACGGGAAGACGTCTGCCGTCGGAGTCCGCTTCTCTGCTCCCCAGAGGTCCTTCTCTAAGAACCAAAAGGGACAGAAGAAGATGTGGTCCCGGAAGTCGCAACAGTGCAGTCCCACTCCGGGCTCCCAGCTCTTCCGCGGCAGAGGAGGGTAGGGTGGATTCCACCCTAGAGGCAGATGGGGCCCGCGGAACTTTGGATCCAGAGAACCCTTCTCGGACCAACCCACGCAACACCCCTGAGGGGTTGCCCGACTGCTCCACTCTGGAGGCAGTCGGGGGGCGTTTCTCGAAGCACCCAGCAGCTTGGGAGTCCATCACGACAGACCGCTGGGTGCTTCGCATCATATCCAGAGGATATCAGATCCCCTTTTCTCATTACCCACGCAGCCTCAGATACCTCCCCAATGTCCCACCCTATCAGAGGGAGGCCGCATCAATGGAAATCCAACATTTGCTGAAAAAAAGAGCCATCCAACACTTCCCCCCAGACCAGTGCGGGTCCAGGTTTTACTCCAGGTTCTTCTTGGTGCCAAAAAAGACGGGGGACTTGAGACCAATCCTTGACCTCTCTTCCCTGAATCTGTCAGTAACCAAAGAGAAGTTCCGCATGGTCACTCTTCAATCCATTCTCCCCCTTTTGCGGGAGAACGATTGGATGTGCTCTATAGACCTCAAGGATGCGTACTACCACATTCTGATGGACAGGCGATCCAGGAGGTTCCTCCGCTTCCGGCTAGGAGCCAGTAATTTCCAATTCAGGGTCCTCCCCTTTGGTCTCACCACAGCCCCCAGGGTGTTCACCAAAGTGTTGACAGTGATAGCGGCCCACCTGAGGCTCCAGGGAATTCAGGTCTTCCCGTACCTGCATGACTGGCTCCTGACCCCTCTGACAAGGCATCTACTCTGTGCAGCCAAAAACTACTTTCTTCATCTAGCTCCCTGGCTGGGGATCACTATCAACATAGAGAAGTAGTCTCTTATTCCGACTCCAACCATAGACTTCATAGGGGCCAGATTAGACGCAAACAAACTCTTAGCTTTCTTGACCACAGACCGGCTACTAACCCTGAGGCTACACGTGCAGGCCATTCTGCAATCTCCAGCTCCCCGGGCGGAATTGGTCCTGAGGGCCCTTGGCTCGATGGCGGCAGCAATCAACCTATTGCCAATGGCATGTTTGAACATGAGGGTCTTACAATGGACCCTTCAAGGTCCAGTGGTCCTTTTTTCACTATCCTCTGAGCCATCCCGTTCCCCTCAGCAGGGCTTGCAAGAGGGCCCTCCTATGGTGGCTCCAATCTCCGGACCTCCAGCAAGGATGCCCCTTTTCTATGACACCCTCCACTAGCCACGGTGACCACGGACGCCTCCCGCCTCGGTGGGGGGGGGCATTGTTCGGGCAGGTCAGTCCAAGGCACGTGGGACCTCACGGAGACCTCACTGCATATCAACGTTCTACAGATGAGGGCAGTGCTGTTAGCGTTGCAAGCACTTCAGGACCTTCTTCCTGTAGGAACGATTGCAATCCAGACGGACAATGTCTGTTGTCTGGTACATCAACAAACGGGGGAACCAGGTCTTACCCACTCTGTCGAGAGGCCATGAGGGTGTGGGAATGGGCGATCTCCACCAACTGCTTTCTCATAGCAACGCACATTCCGGGACGGTCCAACATCCTAGCGGACAAACTAAGTCGCACCATCCTGTTACCATATGAGTTGTCTCTGAATCCCGAGATAGCGAATCGGATTTTCGCCAAATGGGGTCAACCCTGTTGCGATCTCTTTGCCTCTCCCTCGAACACAAAATGTTATGACTACTTTGCTCTCATTTCCCCCTCCGGGGAACCCCCGAGAGACGCTCTGGTGCATGCTTGGCCTCCCGGTCTTCTTTATGCTTTCCCTCCTCTTCCTCTGATGCTGACATTTCTTCAGAAAGCCAGTCGGTTGGTTAGCAGGATTATCCTCATTGCCCCGTTTTGGCCTCGTCAAACCTGGTTCCATTACCTTTGGTCTCATCTGGTGAATCCTCCTTGAATTCTGGATCCCAGTCCGGATCTAATATCCCAACCCCTAGATCTCCCAGTCCCGAACCTGGACAACCTCAAGCTCACAGCTTGGCTGCTCCAGTTCCACACGTAGCTAGGACTCCCGGTATCTCTTCCCCAGTTAAAACTATTCTAGTAGCAGCGCACAAGCCTTCTACTAGAAAGATCTATAGCAGCAAATGGAAACGTTTCTCCATTTGGGCGGCACACAAAAATTTGGATCCTTTTACAGCTCCTTTGCCCTCTGTATTAGACTTTCTGTCAGGACTGTTTCATCAGGGGGCTAGCTCCTCCACAGTCAAGGTTCAACTAGCAGCTATCTCTCATTATCACGTGGGAAATTAACTAGGCCCTTTGATCACCACGAAATTGTGTAAGACCGTTTTGAAGGGCATCTTTCTGCTCAGACCTCCAGTGAAGGATGTAGTCCCTCCTTGGGATGTAACGCTGGTGCTGCAGGCCTTGACAGCTCCCCCGTTTGAGTCTGCAGCTTCAGTAGATCTTAAATTCTTGTCATGGAAAATGGCCTTTCTTGTCGCTATCACCTTGGCTCGAAGGGTCTCTGAACTACAGGCCCTCTGTGTAAAACCCCCATACTTGACCTTTCACAAGGATAGAGTTTACCTCAGGACCAATCCCTCTTTTCTTCCCAAGGTTGCCTCTGAGTCAAATATTAACCAGTCCATCAACCTGCCGGTATTTTTTCCTAATTACCATAACAAAAGGAATACAAATTACACTCACTGGATGTGCATAGACAACTTTGCTTCTACATCCACAGGACATCTGGTCATAGGAAATCCGACCAGTTCGTCTCCTTTGCCAAATTTAACTTGGGTAAATCTGTGTCTAAAGTCACACTGTCTAGATGGATTTCACAGTGTATCCTTTTAGCATATGAAAGTTCGGGCAGGCCTGCACCTCAGGGAGTCCATGCCCACTCTATTCGATCTATGTCTACCTCTGCGGCTTTTAGAGCTAGAGTTTCTTTGGATGATATTTGCTCGGCAGCCACTTGGGCCTCATCTCATACCTTTATCAGTCACTATAAATTGGACATTATCTCCAGAGGGAGAGCATCCTTTGGCTCTGCAGTGCTCCGTAACATCCTTCCATGAAGACCGCCCAAGATTCAGGTAGCTGGGGACTCTGCCCATAGGTTGCTGCACAAATGAAGTTAACTACTACAGATTAAGAAGTTATGTACTCACCATAATGTTCCATCTGAGTAGGTAAACTTCATTTGTCAGCAACCGTCCCTTCCTCCTACCCCCTCACTTGCGAATGTCTTCATACTCAGGTCCATGGGTTTTACCCACTTTATCTTGAGAATAATAATCTTATAGCAGTTTCTGCTGTTGGGCAAACTTGATCTGAGGTCAGTCAGGGTTGGCAGGGGATTATGGGTAGGGGGAGGAGCTTGGTCAGATCCGATTCCAATAGGTTGCTGACAAATGAAGTTTACCTACTCAGATGGAACGTTATGGTGAGTACATAACTTCTTATTAACCAAATTATTCATTCATAGGTAGGTACTAGGCTATTGGCCCAAGGGCCTGCGTAAGCCTAGCCAACAAGATTTGCCAGTTTTCTTCCCCAATCACTCCAACAGTGTCGAATACATGTTGCACAAACTCGATGTTCACAGACAGCTCAGATTTTACTTGGATAGAACAAAAGATTTTAGGAAATCGGAACAGCTTTTTGTTTCCTTTTCAGACTCCAGGAAAGGGATGCCAGTGGCTAAAACAACTCTGTCTAAACGGTTATTGAATTGTGTCCCATTTGCTTATTCAGCTGCCAGTATGCCCTTACAGCACAAAATTAGAGCTCACTCAACTAGAGCAGTTTCTACATCCTCTGCCTTTTCTGCCAGACTTCCTGTTGATAACATTTGTGCAGCAGCCACTTGGTCAAGACCTCATACCTTTATCAATCATTACAAAGTTGACGGCCTCCTGGGACAAGGGACTCTTTTGGATCTACTGTCGTGAAGAACATACTCCCATGAGCCACCTGAGATAGATGGTGCTTGGTACGCTACCCATCTGAAATGAACGGTGAGATACAACAACTTCACATAAAGAAGTTATGTACTTACCATAACGTTCCATGTGAGTTGTTCATCTCGCCTTCATTATTACTTCCCTCCCTCCTACCCCCTCATGGGTGTTTAGAAGACTGAGATGCTGAACTGCCTGATGATCCGCATTAAACACAAGCAGCTCCATGTTTAGCAAGTTTTGATTGGCCCGTATGCCAGTATACGGGCCAGTCAAAAAAAAAAAAAAGCAGAGGGCTGTTTCGCGGGGATTTAAACCGGCAGTGCGGGACTCGGGATCGGGCTGCATATCCCGGGACAATCACACTCAGATAGGGACGTCTGGTCTGGCAACCCTGGTTCTAGCAGTGGTATAGGGAAAGGATTAGAGTGGTTCAGAGAGGTAAAGATGGCACCACAGGAAGGATTGGAAAGTTAAGAGTCCGGAGGAGGGGTTGGAAAGAAACTGGAGGAGGGGTTGGAGATAGAGTGGAGATGGATGTCACAGTGGCCTAGCTGGTTGGAACCATTACTGACAGGATCAGGTAAGCAGTGTGCAACAGTACTGAAAATAACAATCAGAAAGGAAGCAACTGTGAAAATCAGAGCTGAAAGAAGTAAGAGAGCAAACCAGAGATGGAAATGTTGCAGATATAAATTTGAAAACAGGAGACAAAGGGTACAGAAGATGTACTAGGGGCTAAATAACACTCTAGAATGCTGCTGTCAACATTAAACCTACATATACTAGAACTATTGAGAGTTAAAATAACATTAAACTAAAACTGTATCTGTACTATTGTTAGTTAAAACAACAAGGAATATGGTACACTGCTGGCATTGTGCTTCCTTGCTTCCTCCTGCACTTTATTCATCTGCTTTTACTGTATTTGTGTTTGTCCTACTTTATTACTAGGGGCATTGACTACAACTCTGAACTGAGATATATAATAATAAGCATCTTTTTATGCGCATTTAAAGTGTTTTTTTGATTGTATCTGCTTTTTTCCTGGGAAAAAAAAAAAAAATATATATATATATATATATATATATATATATATATATATATATACTTGTTTCCCGCCTTTCTAGGCTAGTATAGTCCAGGTTAGTGCTGACTTTAGGACTGTGTTACAGATCTCTGTGTTTGCCCATAACTTACTTGGATAGAAGGAAGTTTCTCTGTTCACCTCAGAGAGGGGAGCTTTGAGCAGCCTGTCCCTGGAGGAGTGGTTTCAGGTCAGAAAGTAGTTTATTGGCCAATTTGGGCTAATTTCTATCTCTTTCGTTTCCCTTCTATAAAAACCGCATTTGCCTGGTTTTGCTCGCCGGGCAGTGCCGGTTAGCTAGGGTGTAACTATTCCCGGCTCCTCAAAGTCTCCTCCTCAAATTTTCCCTTGGAACTAGACAAACTTTCAACTTAAGCACTCAAGCCATTCATTTCTCAGCCCGGCACTTGCTCAAAACTCATAGCAAGCACTTATAAACCCTAGCACTACAGAAAGACAAGGCTCTCTATTCGACCTTACCAGCCATTCAGTAAAGCAGTTTACTGTACCTATCCAGACATGTCCAAAGAGCAGTTTCAGGTGTACTCTCCAGTCCAACTGGTGAATCTGGGCATTTTGAGGCACTGTAACAACTGCCTCATGTACACAGACAAACCCTCTCCTCCTACCACCAAACACTAATACATGCGAGAGATTCAATTATACAGCCAAACTGGAAGCTAAGCTCTCTCAACCCAAGACTGGATCAGACAGTCAAGAGGAGAAGGGAAATACTGGCATCACACCACCAGTCTCACATAGACCCATTAAACCAGCACCGGTAAAAAAAACACATGTTAATACATACTCGGAGGCTCTAAATAAAAATCTGCAAAAGCAACAGAGCCCTCCAAAGCAGACTTCCAAGCAACCTCCACCTCTCAACACAAACCATAAAACACACTTCATAAAACCAGTGTTCCATGCAATCACAGCCCTCAAGGCAAAATAACATACCCAACATACTAGTAATAGGTGACTCTATAGTCAGGCACACTGCCGTCCCACTCACTAGGCTGAATAAGGAGAAGGTTACTGTTAGCTGCCTGTTGGGTGCCAGGATCCGCCACACAACGCAAGCACTCGGGTCACTCCAGAACAAGTACAAATACGACTCTATCATTGTCCATGTTGGTGTGAATGACCTGAGCCGTACCTCCCTGGACTAAATGAAAAGAGACATGGAAGAGCTCTCTGATTAATTAGCCCAGGTCGGTATGACCCTGACCCTGAGTAGCATCCTGCCCTCACCAAGAATGATACCACGGTATAAAGAAAAAATTATCAATTTCAACAATTGGCTAAGTTTCTGGTGTCATTTAAAGGGGGGATCCCAGTGTCTGTCTGCCTGGGATGACATGCTCGACAAGCCACGCTGCTTCGCTAGAGACGGCTTGCACCGGTCACCCTTAGGTTTTTGTATACTGGCCAAGGCTCTTGCCACCCCCATATTGCCTTTTTTAGACCAGGCTCAAAAGACAAATCCACCGCCGTAAATAACACAAGTAACAAAAATCTGAGGGTAATACTACTCAATGCCAGAAGTCTAAACCTCAAAATGCGTGCACTCGAGGCACTCCTCAGTATGGAGAAAAATCGATATATGTGCAGCAACAGAAACCTGGTTTAAGGCTCCAGAGAGCACCCCAGCACTACCAGGCTACTCATACCTTACATTTCGGCCACAGAACCGGGACCGAAATACAAAAGGTGGGAGAGTATCCATATTCATCAAGGATACCCACACCTCCAGGTTAGTGGCACAGCACAATGCTTCAGAGATTATTCACGTGCAACTAACAACTGGCAAAAATCAAATTGTAGCTTGTTACAGATCACCCCCCATGTCCCAGGACCCCCATTCCGCATTTCTCGAAACACTGGGGAACATAAAGGTGCTACCAAACACCCTAATATTGTGCGATTTCAACTACCCAAACATTAACTGGGAGAACTACTCAAGTACTAACTCCCTTGCCTAACATTTCCTAGAATTTATAAACTCAAACGCCCTGGAACAACTGGTCAACTCTCTCACCAGAGGTGACAACATATTAGACCTGGTCATCACCAGCATGGGCGACCGGTGTTCCACACTGGAGGTCAACCCTTTGCTGGTTAGATCTGACCATAAACAAATCACTTTGGATATCCACATTCCGCCCCCACCCCTGGACAAGGAAACCACCGTGAAAAACTTTTCAAAAGCAAACTTCGTTACTTAAAACGGAGGTGGAAAGTTTCAAAGCCCCCATGCTAAAGGGTAACACTGTCCAAGCTGCAAAATCCTTTACTAATTCATTCTACGGGCACCTACAAGAATGCATGGATTGTGCTATCCCAAGCAAAACCAAGACTCACTCCTCAAGAAAAGGAAACCAGTCTGGTGGACCCCTGCCATAAACAAGCTATACAGTAGAAGGAGGAAACTAGTACAGAAAAGAGTAAAATCCCAAGAAGGGAAGACATCCCTGATCAGTATCGGCAAGAAACTGCGATCCCTCATAAAATCGTCCGAGGCAAGCTTTGAAAGAAAACTTGCCCAGGACTCCAAAGATGACCACAAGGCATTCTTTAGCTATCTCAAGAATCTAAGTGGCAATGCTCAGATCTGCTCGGAGTTGGTGCGGAATGGCACAAAATACTTTGAACCAACCGATATTGCCAACATTCTGGCAGACAGGTTCAGTGCAAACTTCACCTCCCTCTCACCCCCAAAAGGTCCCATAACCATACCAGAAGAATGTAGAGCCCCTGAAATCACAGACCGGTTAAAATAGCCCTCTCCAAAGCCAAAAACACAGCATCAGTGGGACTGGACTGTGTCCCAGGCTGCATCCTACATGAGCTCAAAGATGAATCTAACCCCTCACCTAAACACACTCTTCAAACTCAGCCTCTCCACAGGCTTACGTACCCATAGAGTGGTGCACAGCAACAGTTATTCCGCTCCACAAAGGTGGAGCCACAACAGACCCCGGGAACTATCGCCCTATAAGCCTGACTAGCTTGGTCTGCAAGGCTATAGAGCGCATCATCATGGAACTCATTAACAGAGACATTGGGAGCCTCCAAACACTGGACCCTACCCAGTTCGGCTTTAAGGGCAGATCATGCCTCCTTAACCTGGTGGACTTCTTTGAGAACGTTACCAAGGTTATAGACGAGGGAAAGGTGGTACACACAGCCTACCTAGACCTTGCAAAGGCCTTCAACACCATTCCCCATTCTGGTATAGACAAGCTCACTAGCCTGAACATAAACCCCTATGTCACAAGATGGGTTGCCAATTGGCTCACGGACAGAACCCACATGGGTGAGAGTTACGGGAGCTAGGTCTGACTCTAAACCGGTTACAAGTGGCATTCCCCAGGGCTCAGTCCTAGGACCCCTCCTGTTCGGCATATACTTTTCAGAGGTACAGACAAGCACAGGAGGACTATGGCTGACCAAGTTCGCAGGCGACTGCAAACTAGGGGCTATAATTGACTCACTGGCTGACACAGACATCCTCCAAAAGGGTCTCACTGAAACGGATACCTGGTGTCAAAATCATGGCCTCTAGCTAATTGCCAAAAAGTGCATAGTTATTCCCTTTGGAAATAACAAAGTACCCACAAAGTACCACATAGGTGGTAGTCCCCTAAATACGGAAAACGTAATAAGGGATCTGGGGACCCAAGTAGATAGTAATCTCTCATTTGATGATCACATTGCCAAAGAGTTTAGAAAATCCTTCTATGTGGCCCACCTAATCACAAAAGGGTTTGCATCCAGATCAAAAGAGGTCACTGTGCCCATCTACCCATCGCTCATCAGACCCATCATAGAGTATAATGCCCCATTTGGGATGTACCTTACAAGACACCTGCAACAGCTGGAAAAACCACAGAAGTACCTCACCAAGAGGATCACTGGCCTCCAACAGATGTCCTATGCAACTTGACTGAAAAAACTCCAGCTGTACTCAGTTGCATAGCACCTTCTCAGAGGTGATCTCTGCCTGACATACAAGGCCATGTCCAACCCAGAATTTATGGACATACTCCACCTAAAGAAAACCTTTTCCCCTTGAGCCACATGCTCTAGGGATCTAAACCTCACCACTACAATAAGTAGGACGTGCTGGAGGGATAGATTCCTGCCCCAGACACTTCCCATGCTTTGGAACAAGATTCCAGTCTACATTAGGCAGAGCTCCTCGCTAGCACTCTTCAAGAGAAACCTTGGCGAGTGGATGGGAAACAGAAAGTTTACCCCAGGGATCACTTCAGTGGCTCTGCTAGACAGAGGCACAGGGAACTAATCTAGGGAGGGTGGCGAAAGCCAGCACATTCTGGCTAGGCTTATAAATGCCTTCGGGCAGATAGCCTAGTACCTACCTATGAACTTGGTGGCCAATGTAAGTTATTACAGCCAGAAAAACTAACCTGCATGTATTCTCACCTCCCTGTAGTTATACTTTATATGATAAGGAGCAGTTCACCTTTTAAAAAGCAGATAGTCTTAAAAACACATTCAAAGTGTGGATAAATTACAGTAGAAGGAACACTTACAGTTGAGCTAGAAAGCTGTGGTTTTTAGTTTGTTTTTGGAGCTGCTTCTGGCAGGTAACTTAAGCAGATTTATAACACTTTCACAAGGTATTTTGCTGGGCGAGTCTGTTTGGCAGGGGATGACCACAGTGTGTTTAACTCATTGTGAGAAGCTGCAAGAGATAAGGGGGAACAAATACAAAAGGTTATACCAAGAAAGTAAGAAAAGACGCATGAAAGACCAGACCAAGAAAAGCTGTAAAGAATCAGAAGGATATGTGAGGTATAATACAGACAAGAAACCAGTGTAGCAATAACAGTATTCCCAGTTGACTAAGCCCTGAAAGCAGAGCAGATAGTACTTTTTAAACTAATGTAGCACTAAAAGTAAATGCAGTAGTTTGTACAGAAATAGCAAATATTAGCGCAAGCAGTTTTAACCTAGCCCTGTAAGCAGAGCAGAAAGCAATTTTTAAAAACTGTAATGTAGTACTAGGAGTAAATGCAGTAATCTTGTACACGTAAAGCAACTTTTAGTTAACTCTGCACTGACGGCGCGTAGTAGCAGTGTAAACACAGCAATAAATAAAACAGTACGTCTTGCACAATACCTTCTAAAGCCAGAGAGCACACAGGGGGAGTAGAAGCTTCCATGTGGACTGCAGAGACTCTAGAAAGGATTTCTAGAAGTTCTAGAAAGGGCAAGTCAAGTGAAACTTGAGCTCAATCCACACAAATGCAAATTCAGGCTACAAGAAGTTACTTATGTTGGTCATTTATGTACTAGTACAGGCTTACGACCAGACCCTTCAGAACAAGCAGCCATTCTCGAGATGCCAGCTGCAGATAATGTTCAACCCCTGCAAAGTTTTCTTGGCATCGTCAACTACATAGACAAGTTCATTCCAGACTTGAGCCAGCTATCAGCACCACTTAGAGAGCTGACACTTAAAGATGTATCCTGGTCTTGGTTAGAGCAACACCAAGGAGCATTTGATGTCCTGAAACAGAGAATTGCTAGTCTACCAACTCTCCGATACTATGATGTCGAAAAAAGTTACTCTTTCTGTGATGCTTCGAAATTTGTCTTGGTGCAGTCATTCTACAAGGGGATCAACATGTTGCCTTTGCATCGAGAACTCTTACCCAAACTGAAATGCAATATTTCCAGATCGAGAAAGAGCTTTTGGCAATTGTTTGCATGTTCAAAGTTCCATGATTATGTTTATGGTAGACCTATACAGATTGAAACAGACCACCAACCTTTAGTCACTATTTTGAGAAAGCCTATGGATTTAGCGCCAGCCCGACTGCAGTGTATGATGCTGAGATTGCAAAAGTATAATTTCAGTCTTATCTACAAGAAAGGCAAACTTCTTTATCTTGCTGATAGCTTGTCCAGATCACTCAGAAACACCACAGAACAGTATGAACATGAGAACCTTGATTTTTGAAGTCCTGTAAGTGATAATTTTTTCTTTCATACGTCTTGATGAGTTGAGATCACACAGCCACAGATAGTTTTACAGAGACTCAACTACTTTATCAACTAAGGATGGCCGTCAAAGCAATCTAGTTTACCTTAAGAAGTGCAACCTTATTTTCCATACAGAGACGAGATTTTGATAAACATATCTTTATGAAAGTTCAAAAAGTAATTGTTCCAAAGTCTGTGCAACCTGAGTACATTACTGTCTTGCATTGTGGTCACCCAGGAGCCGACTCTACCAGAAGAAGGGTGAGAAGACTAGTATTTTGGCCTTCTGTGTCACAAGGCATTGAGAGAGCACTGTAATCTTGTTCCATGTGTAATAGTAAAAAGCCACATCAACAGAAGGCACCACTTTAGCTAAACCAGATTCCGGAACTACCTTGGTCGACAGTAGCCACCAATATCTGAGTTCCGAGTGGAATGGTCAGCATTGTTTGGTGTTAGTAGACTTTTACTTCATTTAGTTTGAGATCGACCTGCTTCTTAACCTGGCATCCAGTAGTCATTACTAAGATGAAGTGTCATTTTGCAGTCTATGGTAGTCCACACAAAGTTATTTCTGACAATGGCACGCAGTTTACAAGCCAACAGTTCAAAAGATTTGCTGAAGAGTGGGACTTGACTCATGTCAAAAGATTTTCTGAAGAGTGGGACTTGACTCATGTCATGAGTAGCCCTGAGTACCTGCAGTCAAATGATTTGGCAGTATGTGCCGTTCAAAGTGCAAAACAGTTACTAGAGAAGTCAAAATGAGATAATAGTGATGTTTTCCGGAATATCTCAAATCTCAGAAATACTCTTCATGATAAACATCTTGGTTCACCTACTAGGAGACATCTGTCGAGCCAAACCAGAACTATATTACCAATCAGTCATCAGTTGTTGGTTCCATGTGTCAAGAAAAGCAGATCACTGAAAACCAATCAGTTGAAGATGCGCTTAACCCAGACGGGTGTCGAGTGGCAGTAACTGCAGATTTAGTAGAATTCAGTATTGTGTAAACATTAGTTAGCAGAATTTAGTACTGTTTAGCGTAATCTGCCCCCCCAAAAAGCACCCTTATTAGTCTGCACCAACTGTGCACCTGTAATAGTCTTTTAACCGCAATACACTACCCCTTGTAGCTCACAAATCAAAGGACTGAACAGTATGTAATTTCCCAGCAAAC
Source organism: Protopterus annectens (assembly GCF_019279795.1). Classification (NCBI taxonomy): domain Eukaryota; kingdom Metazoa; phylum Chordata; order Ceratodontiformes; family Protopteridae; genus Protopterus; species Protopterus annectens. The sequence goes on along the minus strand of NC_056726.1, from coordinate 1,743,815,214 downwards.
CGCTCAGTCCATTACAAGTAGAAGGATGCAGATGTCCAAAAGTTATGACTGGATTGGTGTAGCGAAAAGTATTTGTCCAGAGCCAAGGTTGTACATTGTGGAATCGTAAAGAACAGTCTTTAGGCATAATACGAGCCTATACCACAGCACATAGCCTGTGAGAAAGGCGCTCTGTCTCAGAGTGAGTTGTCCAGTGTTCGATTCCTGAGGAAGTTCCAGAGGTCATTCCCATTCCTGTGACTAATCCAGAAGTTCATGAAACGAGTTGTGCACCGCAGACTGTTCCTGTTACTAAATTTGGTCCAAACTGTTATGTTATGAGATATGGTCGCCTAAACTCTGTAACGTATATGAAGCAACTTGGTCATGAGCATTGTTTTGTTAATGTGTATAGTAATGCATGACTAACTCTAATATTGATTTTACAAAGGGCAATCTTTTTAAGGAGGAGGATATATAGATCAGTGTTGGTATTTACCTTTAAGAAGCTGTCCAAGGGCTTGGAAAAGTGCATAAATACTGAGCATGTGCAAGTCTGACTGCCATTTTGTAGTAAGCTGTTGAGATTTAAGCACGCATGTATGTAAAGACTGTTAACTAGTTTGTTTATATTTTATGATTCTGCTATCCATCCTGATGTGTTTGTGTATCAAAGCATCTAAACGAAATACCCCACCTGCTTGTCATCTATGTTGAGAGAGTTGAGCGACTGACAGGTCTTATTTCCCTGTTGAGGCTGAGGGAGCTTTTCCATCATTGGGACCTCACCTATGTTTTCTTGGACAGTAACTTTTTTGCATTTGTTGTAAAGTTTGTTGATGCTGGATGCCCACCCAGGTGCCCTTTTTTTTTTTTTTTTAATATAAGGGGCTCTGGCTCGGATTCATTTTGGAACAGCCAAGCCTATACACATACAAGTGATTGAACAGGGCTTTAGTATAGTTACCACTTCCAGCTGGGGTTGGGTCTTGGAATGCATTTATTCCTTTCGTTAGGAGGGTCTAGTTTGCTTTTGTGAAGTTTTTTAGTCTGACCTTGCCCTTTGTGAGTTCTGGTGTTAGTGCCAGTTTGAAGGCGACTGATTTGTGATCAGATATAATTAATGAAGGTCCAACAGTTGCAGTGATTAATCTGTTTGTCATGTTAGTGAGGACCAGAGCTAGTATGTTTGTTCCTCTTGTTGCAGTTTGAACAATTTGCTCTAGGGCATTTGAGTTAACAAAGTCAAGGAACTTTTGCACTAGTGAGTTAGTGCTGGTGTAGGTTTCCCAGTTGATGGTGAGATAATTGAAATCCCTCATGACCAGAGTGTTTGGCAATGTTTGGATTGACTCCAGTTTGGTCAAGTGGGCGTCATGCACATCATGATCCGTGGAGGGGGATCTTATAACTAGCTATGACTTGAATGGGGGTCATATCCACAGTAATTTGAACTTGGAGTGACTCAATGTAGTTGTCCAGTCTAACTAGTCGGGAGGTGAATTTATCTCTAATGTAGATAGAAATGCCACCTCCTTTGGTTCTCACACATTCATTTTGCGGTCTGAAGGTGTGGAAGAAATTGTAGCCTTTCAAGGCTGGGGTAATCTGAGGTATTGAACCAGGTTTCTGTGACTATACAGAAGTCTACATCCTCCAGTGATAGAAGTACTTCCAGGGTGTGCAGTTGTATTTAGCAGAATAACCCTTATTTTGTTATGGTTGGCAATTTCAAGTTGGCAGTTTTGTTTTTGAGACCTATCCAAAAAAGGCACTGTAGGGGATGCAAGAGCCTTGCCAGCAGCTGAAAGCCTAATGATGCCACATGCAAACGTATTTCTGGCAAAGCAGCAAGGTTTGTTGACCATGTCATCCCATGCTGACAGAAATTGCATCCCCTTTGAATGACACCAAAAACCAAGCCAGTTATTAAAATTGACCATTTTTGTTTATAGTGTGGAATCATTCTAGGTGAGGGTAATATGCTGCTCAAGGCTAGAGACATACCTGCCTAGGACACATACTCGGAGAGCTCAATCATGTCTCTCTTCATATAGTCCAGTGAGGTATGTCTCAGATCATTCACTCCAACATGAGCTGTAACAGAGTCGTAATAGTTGTTGTTGCTGACAGACCTGAGTGCATGCGTGATTTGACGAATCCTGGCACCAGACAAGCAGCTGACCGTGACTTTCTCCTTATCTAACCTGGTGAGTGGGACATCCATGTGTCTCACTATGGAGTGTCCAATGACAAGAAAATTTGGTTTTTGAGAGTTATGCCTTAAGGGCTTGGTAGGCGAGACATGTTGCTGTGTTCCTTGGGTGCTGTGGGAACTGTTAGTTGTAGTAGACTTTTGTTTTGGAAGTCTCTGGTGTTTCGGTAATTTTTTTGAGCTAACATCTCCATGTGTTGATTTATGTGTTGGATGCATGGTATGTTCATAAATAGTGGTGGGTGAGTTGGCAACCTCTTCAGTGTTACTGTTTTGAGTGTAAAGAGAGCAGAGATTCAAGATTATTGGTGTAGATGCATCTCTCGCACTCTTTGTACTAGAGTGAGTTATTACTAGAGGGTTGTCTGTGTACAGGAGGCAGTTACTACACTGCCTCAGGAGACTCAAGTCAACAAGGCTGACAGGAGAAGCAAGGGTAGTCCAACTGTCCAAAACGCTTGGTTCGAAGAACTGTTGTCACAAAGGGGCTGTTTTCAGGACTGATCTAGGAGGTGCCCTGTAGATGGGTAGTTCTGACAGGTGGTTTAATAGGTGTCAGCTCACCATCAGTACTTCTTAGGCAGGAGATGTACTAAAGAGGAAGACTACACTAATGTACTGCAGCAGTATGTAAGGGAAATATTGTTGAAATCATGTGTCTGGCTATGGCACACATTTGCACGGTACTGGGCAACACTCAAACAAGCAGACGTCTGCTCAAATGCAGGACTTAAATACCAAAAGCTAAAAACTTAAATCATTAAAAAAAAAAAAAAACTCTCAAAAGAACCAATGAGAATGCTTACTCCAAGCCCTAGACCAATCACCCTTCAACAGACAAGTTCCAGTCAGCACACTCCTCTTACAAGGGTGTAGAAGGGCCCCTTCCAATCAAAGATGGATTGGAAAATGTGCTCAGAATACGACAGCCACTACAAACAGAGCCAGATACAGCAAGTCTATATCTGGACTATGCTGCAGCTACTAGATAGACTAATTTAGGCAAGAAACACTAAAAATATGTTGTAAACAGCAGAAAAACAACAGTGAGACACTAAAGAATGTTTCAAAACAGCAAACAAGTCATCCCTGCCTTGAAATCTCTTCATGAGACTTGGCCAAAATGATCTCTACAGGACGCAGGAAGATACAAGATCATGCTCCCTGTGCAGACAGGCTGTGACAGCTTTGGAGGCAGATCTACAGCATTCCTTAATTCTGCACACCTCATATATTCTGAGCAAGGCATGGTGGCATACAAGCTAAAAAGGACTGGGACAGGCCTTCAGAAATGTATATCGAAGATGGGGTCTTCCAACAACTTATCCATTTGTGGGGGAAATCTCAAATAGCGCTGTTTGCCTCCTGTCAAAACAGAAAACTATACAAATTCTGCATCAGAACTCTTTGCAGGCAAGCCTGGAAAACTGATGCAATCTCATTCCTTTGGACGGGTATGTTCCTTTGTTTTTCTACCCATTTCTTTGATTTCCAGGGTAAAGGTTTGGATGGACTGGCCAAAAATTATAATGGTGACTCCTTTTTGGCCCAGGTAAGATTGGTTCTACCTTCTTATGGAACTGGCCAAGGGCAGTTACCCAAGCTTTCCCCAGACTGGATCTCTTCATACAAGACAGTGGGAATTTGAGGCACCTCAGTCTCAATCAACTTCAGCTGACTGCCTTTCATGAAGACATGCAGCAGGTACTAAAGAAAGCAAGAAAACCTGCTACTAGAAAATACTAGTGGAAGCAATTTTCCAGTTGGTGCCTGACCATTAACCAGGGGCCCATCTGGGATATTTTTGTCACCAGTATTCAAGTATTTATGTGCATTATTTTTCTTTTAGCTCTCTTATTTTTTTGTAAATGTTATCTTGCAGCCATTTCAGCATGAGTGCCCATGGATACTTTTTTTTCTTTGTGGTAAAATTTCTGAAAGGAACTTTACACCTGAGACCACCATGTAAATAAAGTGCTCCTCCTTGGGATCTTAACTTTGTGCTAGAAGACTTGACTGTCATCTTTTGAATCTGCTCATCAGGCTGATTTAAAGTTCTTGACTTCGAAAACTGTACTCATCATTGCTCTGACATCTGCAAGAAGAGTACCTGATTTTGCAAGCTCTCATGGTGGGTGAACTTTACCTCATTTTCCAGAGGTGGGATCACATTAAGGACAAAATTCCACTTTTATGCCTAAAGTAGTTTCAGAGTTTACTTTGAATCAAGACAGCAATCTCCTAATTTTCCATCCAGAACTGAACCTTAAAAAAAAAAAAAAACTGGGAGGAAATTTTTTGCATATTCTGGATGTGAATAGGCAACTCTGGTATTATCTTGACCAGAGCTAAATCATGGTCAAGTGGGGCCCTAGGCACCCCCCCCCCCCCAAGCAGTCTACCAATATCAGTCATATTATGCACAGTATCTGCAGAAGTGAAAGTCATCTGAATAATTCCACATTTGTAGTTACAAGGCATCTCATGGAAAGGAGGATATGCACAGGACAGAAGCACCCCACAACCCATTTACCATACTCTACGTGATGTGGGTGCACATTGAAAATAGACTTGGCATGAGCAACAGTAAACTTGTCTTCCCTTGAAGCTCACAATTCCTTGAAAAGGAACTGAAACTCAGTCTGTTAACTGGTGTAGAGGATTCAGGCAGTTGTCTACTGTGTAACTAAGTTACACGTCACCCCTAACTAGAGCATTTCACACGCGCGCACACACACACACACACCTCTGATAACCTACAGTATAATATTCATCCAAAAAATCCATGCTGCTTCTTTCAGTCCATGCTACCCATTTCAGTAAAATTCCATGCTTCCCTCTTTTCAGTTTAAATCTGCGTATGTCATACTAAAGAGACATGCACAGAAGCTACTAATATAGCCGGCCTTAGGCATAGGCCAACTAGGCGGCCGCTTAGGGCGCCCCTGTAGCAGGGGCACTTTTCCAGTATTTATTTTGTGTAGGTAGACCAGGATGGGGGGGCACCTGGGTGGTGTGGGGGGGTGCCGTGGAGCCCTTTTAAAGAAGAAATGTAAGTTTGTGGCAGCCCCTTCCCCCCCCGGCCAATGAACACTGGGCAATTTCTTTGGTTGCCTAGTGCTGGATCTGGCTCTGATCTTGACATCTAGAACATGCACTTGAGCTTCTCCACATTCATATCACCATAGGCAAAATCCCTTACCACTTCCTTGCAAGCCATAGGTCCCCCTCTTTGACCCAAGAAACACATCACCTGTTTAAATTTATTGGAAACTGTCACGATCCAACCCAATACCATATTCATGGGTGTCTTTACCTGTCTGTTAACTGGGAATCATATACACCAAACATACAGGCACAGAGATTCCTGGATTTTGTAAACACCAATTCCCTGGACCAGATTTGTCAGTACACTAATCAAGGGTGCAGCCGTACTGGATATGTTCCACACTAATATGGAAGAGTGCTGCACATCACCTTGTGTAATGTCATACCTGGTAAGGTCAAACCATAAAATGGTTTCCTTTGAAGTAAAATTAAAACCGGGAACCCCGACTAGCTGGGAATATTTAAGAACTACTCTAAGGCTAACGTTCTACTATTAAGTGACACCCTGGTAAAATGTCAAGCGTCCCATAAACCCTGAAGAGACTGCAAGTATGAGGAACTGTTCACAGAAGCCCTGTAGAAACATGGTAGCTGTACCCACCAGGAAGAAATATGAAACTAACGTTTAAAAAACAAGTCACCCTGGTGGAATCCCCACATCAACAGGCTGTATAGCAGAAGGAAGAAAATCCTAGCAAAAATTAGGAGGTGCAGCACCCAGCAGGATAATAGCACTCTCATCAAACTAAACTAACAACTCAGAGGACATATAGTCTACCAAAGCCAAATTTGAGGGTAAATATGGCCTTCCAGGCCAAGAACAACCACAAGGCATTCTTTAGCTACATATGCCTCCTCAAAGGCAGTACATATTTGTGTGCAGAGCTCATTGTTAAGTCACCTATACTGAACCAGAAGATGCAGCAAACCTACTGTCTGACAAATTCATATCCAACTTTACCCCTTTCTCTCCCTCAACCTTCCTTCAGGAAATACCATCAAATATAACCCCCCCCCCCCTGCTATGACTAGGGAACAGATCCGTAATGCACTCTCTAAGGCCAAGAACACTGTGTCAGTGAGCATAGAAACTATCTCAGTATGCCTTCTAAATAGCATGAAACATGACCCATCAGGCCCTCTGAATTGCTATTTAACTGTAGCCTTAAACAGACTTTGTGTTTCATGAATGGAGATAGCAACAGTCAACACTCTGCACAAATGTAGGCCAACTACAGACCCATAAGTCTCACTAGACTCGTATGCAAAGCCATGGATAGAATTCACATTGAAATGATCAATAATGACATAGGAAACCTCTAGACACTTAACCCAACCTAGTTTGGTTCTGTCAAGGGCAGGTCATGCCTACTCAACATAATGACTTTTTTAAGAAGGTCACCAATGCAATGGATGAGGGCAAAATGATTCACACTATCTACGTTGATTGAGGAGTCAACCTCTACAAAAAGGCCAGTCACAAGTGGAGTCCCTCAGGGATTGGTCCCATGACCACTCCTTTTTGACATTTACTTCTCTGAAGGCAAATGACCGCAAAGGCAATAATGGTAGATTCATGGTATTAAGGGAGCATTGATAGGGAAATATTGTTACATCGGCATGTGTTTATATTCCACCTAAAACTAATTATGAAGCTTAGGAAGAGCTTGGAAGAAATCATAAGCTTTCAGCAGGGAATTTATTTTATGGTTTTATGGTATTTATTTATGGCTGGGGGCAGGAACCTGATTTGCAGTGTTGAGGATTTAACAGGGAAGCCTAGAAGGAAAATTTAACAAGAGGATCGATTTATGAAGAAGTATATGAGGATATTTGGTATGGAAGATGTAAATTTAGTAGCAGGACCTGAAATAGATTTTACATATTACCCAAGATAAAGTAACTGGGCTACTTTAGATAAAATTATATATTACAGTGTATACTTTAGCTATAAGACCCATAGTGTAACTACCTCAGATCATGCATCAGTAAAACTTGGGCACAGATGCTAATTAATGATGTAAAAATGAGAATTGGCACTTTTCTACTTGTCTGTTAAAACAGGAGTTTACACAGTAGCTTGTGGCTGTAATTTGAGAGTTAAGGAAGGTAGAAATTATGTCAGAATGAATAGATAATGAATTGGATAAAGTGGAAAATGGAATTTAAAAACACGGTAGAAAGAGGGATGGAGAAAAAGTAATAGGAAATATTTCCAGGGGGTTTCAGTTAAGGTTTTGCAATAGAAGGGGAATCAGAACAAGAGGAGGAGAAACTGCAGATTGTTAATGGGAAAATATGTATTTGGATAACAGAGTTTAGAAGAGTTGTTGACTATTTTGATAATTCTGGAGTGCAAAAACTTTTAGCAGATAAGCCACAACATTGAAAGAGTTGTAGCCAAATGTTGAGAGCCTGTTATAAGAGCAATAGAGAGATTTTGGAAACTTTATGAAAAACTGAGTAAAGTAGATGAATGGGAAAAGGTACAAATGGAAATATTTATACTAAGGTAGAGGAAGATGAAGCTCAGCAGGTAGTAGGTTAATACAGGAAAAGTGGTAAAAATGGTGATGTTTAATCGTTCTATTAAAAAGGAAAAAATAAAAACAAACTTCTAAAAAAGACAAACGGCTCAGGCAAGGAAAACTGCTGCACACTATTTATTTACGTTAAGCGCTTTTCGTCATTCCTCATAGGATGACTTCTTCAGACAAGTAACAGAAACCAGACCCTCAGCTTTTATATCATCCTTTGCATAATTAATCAATTAACTAATTTAACACGCAATTTACATTTAAATAAAAATACAAGGTCATGAAGTAATCAAAAACATTACAGTAATATTTAAACACTGAGCCAGTTAAATTAATATACCACGTTTTTCACTACACTGTTTTTTTAAATTATAGAGTACAGTTCTAAAAAACTATAAAAAAATATATATGTAATACTACTTATAAATGTAAGAAAATGTATGACTGTAAAAATATATATATATCTATTGATGTGTGTAAATCTATATGAAAAAAATAAATATATATAAGTGTGTGTATATATATATTGTGAAAAATAATATAAAATTGAATTATTCAACATGTAATAATATACAACTAAAAATAGTTGATTTGGCCTCCTATCTTGTCAAACTTTCATAAAAAAAGCCCAGTTACAAGACTAAAAAACTATTATTAAAAGAACATTTATATTCAATAAGTATCATACTAGTCTAAAAAATGCTTAAATCAATAAAGTAAAATATTCTAAATATTAATCTAGTATAAAGATAATAAACCTATCTTCAAACACACAATCCTAGGGGAATGTAAAAATATACAGTTATCTTTCCAAACTTCTCAATTTAAGAAGACATGAGATATTGCATTGATCATTAAGGCCTGGTTCCAGAAATGCATCAGTCCTAATTTGCCACGTAAGTTCATGTTCTTCGAGAAGCAAACTAGAGGGACCCCTTCTATTCTCAGTTATTATTTGGTCTATTCCTATGAATTTAAATGAATGGTTGGGATGTGAAAAAATGTGTTTTGCTAGGGCATTTTCAGTTCTTAATTTGGAGATTGCGTTGATGTGTTCGTATATCCTGTCACGCATTCTCCTTTCTGTTTTGCCTATGTAGAAACATGGGCAATTCGTACATAATGCTCCATAAACCACCATTCTTGAATTACAATCAAATCTATGATTGAAATTGTAAGTCTTGTTATTGATCACATGAATACTACCAGTTTTTATGTATTTACAATATTTACATGTTCCACAGGTGAACGTTCCTTTAGGTTTACCTATTACTAAGGTTTTCTTATTCGTTAATAGCATTTTAAGGTTTTTAGCCTTCCTATATACAATTTTTGGGAAAAGGGAGAATTGTGCAGAACATTTCTTGTCATAACGTAAAATTAACCAGTTTTTATAAAGAATTTCTCTTATTATCTTACTTTCAAGGTTAAATGTCGTGACAAAAGTTGTCTCAAAACTATCAGTCAGGGTATTTCTTTCCTCTAATTTAATGTCAATCTCTAGACTGGTATCGTCACAAATATTAGTTTGTGAAATTAATGTCAATTGATTGGCTGAAGTACCACTGTTCATTTTATTCAGTATTGGATTAATAACTCCATTTTCCCTCTTCATTGTAACTTCATCAAGTATCTCGTTGATGAAGTCGTAGGGGTATCCCCTATGTCTAAACATGCCTTCTAGTCATTTACATTCTTCAATAAAATCTTCAAATCTAGATATCATCCTGGCTGCTCTAATGGCCTGGCCCTTCACAATTGCTTTTTTCTGAAAATGAGGATGTAAACTAGTAAAATGAAGGAATGAATTACTATAGGTTTCTTTCCTAAAAATCTTAGCAAGAAACCGTTTTTCATCATTATCCTTAAATAGCCAAACATCTAGGTAGTTAATAGCATTCATCTGGAAATTGTATGTAAATTTCAAAAAACTGGTAGAATTGTTAATCGTTCAACAGAGAAGTCTTCAGGAACCAATTATATTTCTTTGGGAATTTGCAAGAACAATCGCAAGGCATTCTTCAGCTATGTCCGCATGCTCAAAGGCAATATGTAATTGTGTGCAGAGTTCATTTTTAAGGTTTTATTTAACAATATTCTATAAGGAGGTGGGGAGAGCACTAGCATCTTGGAAGAAAACTGTTTGTGGCTATGTTATCCATAGGGGGTAAAGATCCTCCAGATCCAGCTTCATATAGACTTTTCAATTTTAAACTGTAGCTATAAAGTATTTGTATACACTAGCTACGAAAATAACTAAGTTCATAGATGTGGATCAGTGTGTTTTTTGTGGAGGGAAGGAAAACGTTTGACAACTTCAGTAGAACAATCGTGATCCAGAGAGGCACATAGTGTAAGAAAACTTTGCTGCTGTCTGTGTCTTGATCAGGAGAAAGCATTCAGTCAAATCAAGTAGTGCAATGGCAGCATGTGCGTTCCATAATAGAATAATAGGGTTAATAAGAGTAAATATGAAGGGTCAGAAGCAAGGTAGGAAGGTTCCTCTCTGACTAGCTGTGTTTGAATAGAGGAAACAGTGGTATCTTTCCCAAATGCTATTTGTTTTTATTTAGAACTACTGCTAAAGGAAATAAGGGATTTACAAGTTCAAGGATGTGGCTGGTATGGTACTCAAGAAATATTAGTTTCATTTGATATTGTTTTGTACTGGGTAAATCCAGAAAACATTTCAGTGTTCTGGAGCATTTTGACGATCATTTTGGGACACCCAAGATAAAACAAGGGTTGTACAGTAAACTGTGTACCCACTCATGAATTATTACTAAGTTACTCATACTTTTGTGGACATAAGGTGTAGTATTTTCGGTGCATGTATTAACACTGATTCTGTAATGGCAGTGAAAGATGTATGGGAAGAAACAAAACATAAGCTAATACAGAAGTTGAGAAATGGGAAGCTCCTGACTAAGTTGCAAACAGTGACAATGTGTAGTCTCCTTAGTTTTGTATACATGTCAATTATGTCTTTTATTCAACCAGAGTACTAGTTGCAGATGATCACTACAGAGACAAAAGTTATTTTGGAGAGAAAGAGGGCAAGGATTTAATGGGATAAGCTGATTCTTCCATAGAACAAGGTTACCCGATTTGAAGAGGTGCTTTGCAGTTGGACAGTTGAGGCTCATATACATAATTGAAGCTGAAGGTTATAAATCAAGGTAATAAAGGATGACTTAAATGGAGGAGAGTAGTTCGAGAGAGAAACCATGATTTTTGGGTACAAGTCTTTAAGGAAATAATTACCCATTTAGAGAATTATATTCATAAAGTAGTGGAAAGTATTCCAAGAACTAAGCCAGTTCAGGAATGGAGAAAAACAATTTCAGTAGGGCTTTCTGCAAGTTGGGGTATAGAAAATAGTAAGGAAGTAACTGGAATGTAGTTAATGAAATTAGCAAAGGAACTAAGATATTGGGAGAAAATCATTGAAAATAATAGAGTGGGATGGGGCTAAGTCAAATTTTGGACTAAGGTTGGAGACTGCCTTTTCTATCAGAAAATAAGAGTGCTAAGTGAAGTGCCTGCTCTAGCAGATTTTTAAGACTGATCTACAGCAGAAGCTGCTGTTGGAATGATATTTAGTAGGACATATAAAATATTGCATAACTATAAGAATCAGTCAGAAAATGTTGAGTTTTTAGTAGAATCTAGAACAGAAGCTGCCATTAAAAAAGGAATAATTAGAGCATACAAAATATTGCATGCTAACTAGAAGACTCTGATCGGAGGATATTAGAAAGGATTGGGAAGAGAGATTGGATAAGCAGTTTACAAAGAAACAATGGGAGGATATAGGTATGTCTCCCAAATATGCAACAAAATCTAGAAGATTTAGGATTTTTGCCTGGAAATGTTTACATAGATATTTCTATACCCCATGTAGACTCCAGAGAATTTTTCCTTCAGCAGACAGCAAATGATGTAGGTGAGACTGGGAAGAAAGAGGTAACTGGGAACATATTTTGTGGGAGTGCGATGAATTGGTGGACTTCAAGGTTTCCCTGTGGGATGCACTGTTGGAGATGGTGAGTGGGCAGATTGCTCTGACGATTGAGATGATTTTTCTGAGCTGTGCTACAGAGTCAGAATCGCCTAGACATGGTAAAGCCTTGATGTGTCTCATAATGGTGGCTGCCAAAAAAGCAATTACTAGAAAATGGAAATCAAAATCTAAACCAACTACATTGTGAATATAGTAACAGTGATAAAACAACTGGAATTGAGATCTTTAGAAAATGGAGCAAACTACATAGGAATAAATGGGAATTGTGGGAACAGTACTTTACAAGGGAGGAATGAGGTTTAAAAGGCAGCATGACTTAAATGAGCGTCATAGTGTTTGATTTAAAAAAATGTTGGATATATTATAAGTGATGTATAATGTTTGTAACTGAGTGTGTATGTTTTGTGATGTAAAATGCTTGCAACTAGGATTGTGCAGAGAAGTCTTTGCATAGATATTTTTATTTCCCAGGTAGATTTCACAGGATCTTTTTCTCAAGTAGCTATCAATCAAGTTATGGACATGCAATGGGGAAGAGAGGGGTAATTAGGCATACTTTTTTTCTGAGATGGTAGATGTCGAAAATTCACTACAGAGTACTTTGGCAAAAATGTTGTGGGGATAATTTTACATTAGGAAGCGATTCTTTTGATCTAGGATATAGGTTCTGAATTGTCTAGCATAGGCTGTAGTATTTTACTGGCTGTCAAAAAAGCAGTTTCTAGAAGAGAGAAATCCAGTTGAATTCCCAGGGTAAACAAAGTTGTGGGTATTGTAAAGGAGATGAAAGAACTAAAGTAGATGGATTAGACTTGGCCATAGATGTGAGTGATTGTGCGAGTGTGTGGTGTAAGAGAACTATTGTAGGGCTAGCCACCTGGCAGTGTGAGCCTTTGCTCTAAGACTATATTGTCACTGTAAAGTGACACCCCGACACCATGTGCTAAAATAGGAAAAAAGGGTTGTGGTTGGATGAGAAAACTAAAGATGGGCTCTTTAGAAATGTGAAGAAGCAAATTTCATTGAAATGAATGGAATATCTAGAAACAGGGTATGCATAATAATGCTTTGCATGATGAAAATTGCATGACATTTATGAGAAGGCAGGATGTGAGCAACTTTGTAACTGAAGCAAATGAAAATGTTGGATTAAAATATGATGACTTAATGTTTTAAAAACATGGTGGGCACTTTTTAAGTGTTGAATGAAAGGTTTGGGGCATTGTGGCCATATTGTATAATTGTAGTACTCCCCATGTATAAAAAAGTAGGGAGCAGAATGGTGTATTCTAGCTATGGAGGAATCATTTTTGAGACTCCTTTGGAAAGCAAAATCAAATTTCTTTGTAAGGAAGTTGAAAATGTTCACCTTGCATTCACCTTTTCCTTGGATGCTAAAAGGTGCTGTTACAGTAATCCTGGACATAAAAGGATGGTGTCTTCATATCTCTGTTTACAAGACACAGAGAGAGTCTGAAACTTTCACTGCAGGAAACACATTTTGCTCATTTGCCTTCAGCCTTTCCTCTGTACCCAGAGTCTTAATCAGATACTTAGCACCATTTACCGTTCTAGGAATGTAAGTGTACCCATATTTGTGATTCAGGTGACTTCTTGGTGAGCTCAGGAATTCTTCAGTTTGCCTTTCGTTTTTTTCTTAATTGTGATGCACACACACAGCCTCCAAAAGTCAAGCATAACACCATGTCCCGTCATGATTTTCCTAGTGCCAGTTCTGGACTGTAAAACCTGCAAGGTGTCACTGCCATGGGTTCAAATCCTGCTTATGAACTATTGCTTTTTTCAATGTTTCACAGAAAAGCTCATCTAACAGCTAAAATATTTTTGAAGGATTTAGTATATGTATGTCACCATCCTTTGTAAACGGTACCTATGCAAAGCTTTGTAAGACAAAATACTGGTTTCAAGAATCCATTGGTTCAGCACTTTTTAACCCTTTATGACATATTCTCTTCATCCCTTCAGTCATGAGGAATTTATGCTGGTGAGCAATGCAAGTCAGCACCAGCGCAGTCCTCCTCTCCTCCATTCTATGTCTGTACCAGACACTGACCACATATTCCTCAAAATTATACTTTGTGGCCATCTCAAGTTGCAAGGCAGGTAGTACAAGAAGATATAGAAGCAGGGCATATTAATGTAAAAGAGGTGATGGACATTATCGTATGCTCTCCAGATAGCCAGCTTAGTTTTTAAATGACATATATATGAGGAGATAGCAGACATCTCAGCTAAGTTTATGTTACATCAGATTTCTTAACCCATGTGCAGTCATGCTGTAATCCATGTGCAGTCATGCTGTAATTTAAGCCGTTAACCATCCATCTGGATGTTCATCTTTAAGCTGCCAATACCTGCTGTGCCCAGAATTTAGTAGTATACCTCTTGAGCAGGTTGTTCGGGAGCTTATAGAAGTTGGATAATGGATTCTTCCTTGATCACAAGGATATTTTGGGGGGTTCTCACATTTCCAGACAGTCACCAGCTACCTCTGCCCAGCAGCCCAAGAAATGTACACTTTTCCTTTTATTGGAACCAGAGTCTCCTTAATGCATTTACATTTGTTTTTTTCATGCCATGAGTTCTTGTAAAGGCAATGCTCATTCTTACAACTTCATATTCTCCAGGATATGGTCCTTGCTAGTTTAAATGTGCCAGGAAAACACATTAATGTTTACTTCCTCTAAACTGTATTTTTAACCAATAATGTTGGATCCTGGATTCACCCCCAGTATCAAGTTTCTAAGCCTCAGAGCCTAGATGATTTCAGCGCCGTGCTTAATAGGTACTGCTTTTCTCATAAGTAGGTTGCGTTGTACTGGAGACCTAATCCAGAAAGTCATATCTAAATAGTTCAGTGTGTGCGCTGTTGGGGAAAAGCATGTAGATCCATGTAGTTCATATCTTCATTTGGAACTCCACTGTCTTTCTGAATTGTTTAAGGCCTAGTATATGCTGTGGTTCAACACTGAGGCTCCTTTTGATCATATGATCATAGGAAGTTACTAGGCTATTGAACCTGAGTCCCTTAGAAGCCTAGCCAGGAATTTAGCCCAGGATGTTCTTCGTGTTCCACTGTTGCAGTCATCACCTGTGGGCTATCCCTGCTGTGGTAGCCCTCGGCCGGCCCGAATACCAGAGTCAATGTTGTGCGCCGGCTGCTGTCGCCTGTAGTCTGGCTTCGGGTCGTCAGTTCTTTAAAGCAAGGCAGCCGATGTCATTACATCAGTCTTTCTTGCCGTGGAGCTCGTAGCAGAAGCAGCTCGCACGAGTGCTGGTCGGTCACAGCCAGAAGTCGAATTTCAGCTGAAAATGTCTAAAGCCAAGTATCCCATTGGGGACCCTTTTTTTCTTGCTCTAACCGATGTCCGAAAAAGTTAATTGTCTCGCCTGTGGAAAGCAGATCCCACACAGAGATGTTCATTCTTACTGCATTACTTGTTTAGGCCCAGACCATGACGTCCCTCGTTACCGGTTCTGCGCCCTTTTGAATGCGAGACCGATTTGCCGTAGAGCTCTTTTTGTAGACTGTTATTTTTGTATTCTGTCATCGAATTCCGATATGGCGTCTGTTAGCCAACCTTCCACCAACATTCCAAAAAAAAAGTAAAGATAGAGACAGGCCACACAAGGCTAAGCCTTACGATGATGCTACTGCTAAGCAAGTCGTCAGTTCTCCGGAATTCACTGAGGTGCTTTTGCAGCCCCTGATGCCTGACTCGCTTTCTACGCCAGCCTCTGTTGAGACCCTTTCGGAGTCCAGTATGCCACAGGAATCAACTTTGTCTTCAGAGCCTTTAGCTCGGTTGGGTCCAGCGCAGCGACACAGACACCGGCTTCCCAAAAACCAACTTCTACTCTTCCAACTACCGTTCCTCAGAGACTGATGGATTCTCTTAGGCCTCGAAGCCAGGCCACTCCTAGGAAATCTGCTTCTAGCCACCATCTTGTTACTATTCCCCACCCCAAGCTCAGATGCTTAAAATAGCGGAGGATCTCATCTCCCTTATCCGAGGTACTCAAGTCCCCACTTCTAAAAGGAAAAGGGTTCCTTCACCAGAAATTGACAGACCAGGAGTTTGAGGATTCTGATTATTCTGCCTTTGAAGAGGAACAGCAGTCCTTAACTATTTGAGGATTCAGATGCAGAGGAATCCATCCCCTCTGCCTCCCCTCCAGAGGACCTCCCCTTCGGGGAAACCGTTCACTCCCTCAGGGAGCATTTTCAGTGGGAATCTCAGGACTACCCACAGTCAAAGAAATGACTTGGAGAGATGTTCTTTGTGTTTCACTGTTGCAGTCATCACATTAGGGTTAATCTGCCTGCAGGTAACCCTCAGCCAGCCTGAATACCAGTCTCTCTGGATTTCTGCGTCTGATGCTGTCACTTTTCCATGACGTCCGGTCGTCAGGGGTATAAAACATGCAGCCGATGCCATTACATCAGTCTTTCTTGCCGTGCGGTGCCCGAAGCAGAAGCAGTTTGCATGTGCTGGTTGGCCGACTCCTGAAATTTTCATTTTCGAGTTTCAGACCTGAAGTCTTCAAAAAGATAAGTACCCCATTGGGGATCCTTTTTTCTTCTAACCGATGTCAGAAGAAATTAACAATTGTCTTGCCTGTGGAAAGCAAATACCTCATAGAGATTTTCATTCTTACTGTGTCATCTGTTTAGGCCCGGACCACGATGTCCCTCGCTGTCTGTTTTGTGCCTTGTTCAACGCCCAAACTCTGGCTATTTTTGTAGCTAAATACTTTTGTTCTCTATCTCCGTACTCTGAAATGACTTCGGTAAGCCATCCAACTACTGATCTTCCGAAAAAACGTAAGGATAAAGACAAAGACAGAGACAGACCACATAGGTCCAAAACTGCCAACAATGTTTCCATTAAGCTAGTCGCCAATCCGGCAGTATTCAGTGAGGCTATTTTGCAGCCCCTGATGCCCGCTACTAGAGATTCGCAGGCCTCTACTGAAACCCATTCGGAGTCCGGTATGCCGTGAGATGATTTTTCGACTATGGAACCTGCAGATGTCTCTATCTTGGATGGGTCCAGAGCCACTGTGCAGGCACCGGCTTCTGAGGGTGTATTCAGAACTACCGATTTTCATATTAAACCGACTACTTAATTTCAAACTAAGAATACCAAATTCCTCTGGCCTAAAGCTTGCACTACGCCTAGAAAACCGACAACCAAACCGCATTCTCAGGCCCTTATGCCTCAAAAAGAAATAATTAGAATGGCTGAAGACCTTATTACCTTAATTAGGGGAAGCCAGCCTTCTCGCTGTGAGACCTAGAACGGACTTTTTCTGATTCTTCTGATATCTCTGTTCTTCTGACTACCAGGATTTACCCACATGTACTTATGAGGATTCCGATGCAGAGGATTCCATTCCCTCTGCTTCCCCTCCAGAAGATTTTTCTTTTGGTGAAACCTTGCATACCCTTAGGGAGCATTTCCGCTGGGAAAGCCCAGACTATTCTGAATCCAAAAAGAGACTTAGGGAATTTTTACTCCTGCCTCAGCACAGACCTCTAGCCATCCCTCCTGTTCTGGAGATTGTAGATGATGATTTCTTGTAATCCAGCCTTACCCCAGACTGTTTGCCTCCGGCTCCCAGGAAACCTGACAGGTACTACAGAGTACTTGACTCTCACAAATTCCTCTTCAAGAATTCTTCTGCAGATCCAGAGACCATTTCCCAAGGACCAAAAGGCATTAAGGCTACCACTGCCAAAAATCCTACCCCTTCTGATAGGGACTTTAGAGCTTTAGACAGATGGGGTAAGAAGGTATACACTTCTGCTACTTTGGCCGTTAGGGCTTTAAATTGCCAGTTTCATATGGATATATCCAGTTGCAGCAAGTCATACTTTTGCTGGGAAATAGATTTCATTATGTTCTCACTGAATACAGCTTTTATTTTAGCTGAGGATTCAGAAAAATATAGCTCATCTGGAAAGGAAATATGAAGTAACACTTTTCTCAGAATCAGGATCTTTAACTTGAGGAGAAATCACTGAAAAAAAAAAACACTTTCCCTGCATTCCTTATTATTTTCATAAAAAATCAGCGTCAGAATGAAAGGGAACACTTTCTTTGCCAGTTTGAAGTAAGAGGAGAAACAGAATTTGAAATATTAAGAGTAGAAATTAACTCCTTACAAATCCCAGCAAGTCCTCCCTGTACTTACTAATAGAAACAGAAGTAACCTTCTTAACGTTTTGCTTTCTTTTCTTGGGTCACTCCCTGGAAAAAGGCTGATTTATGCAGGGGCACTATCCTGGAGAATTAAGCATCCTATCACTGCTATGCAGTAGCCCCTCATTCTCTCCTTCCCCCAAGACTGACAAAAGTGGTCCTGTCTTACCCAATGAGGACAATCCTACAGCTGCAAAGGGCATGCCTAACTCCCAGCCCTTTATGGCTTCCTAAGGAACTATACCAGAGGGGCCAAGAGACATCACTGAACGGTCCAAGAAACCATGTCTAGCCACAGCTGTTCTCACCCATCGGCAGCTGAGGCAGTGAAAGAGCTAGCCTGACATTGAAACTTCCTAGCAGTTTTCTATGGGCAGGAGAAGGAAAAGCCCAGGAGACTTGGTAACTACTTCATAGAATTAGCTGAAAAATCCATAGCAAAGCCTATGAGACTGAGTGAGTCTCCTGACAGGAAAATAAGGATTTTGAGGTAAAAAAATCAAATGACATTTCCTAAAAGCACAATGTCCTGTCCTGTAATGCATTTAATTCAACACAAATATGTAGAAAAAAACATAGCAAAACAGTTTTTATGCACTTTTTTTCACACAAACATTCAGATAAGAATACTCCCTTTCAAGGCATAACAGTCCATAATAAATGTGTTTCCTATCGTAAAAATAATGTATTCACAGAAAAAAATCAAGTTTTCCTTAGAAAATTAAGATTTTGCAAGTTTTTACTCAGAGTACTCATTTGCCTGTCATTACAGGATTGCTAGCTGTCAGTTCCACAAAGACCACAAAACTGAGTGCGCTTCGGTGGCAAGAAAACGTTAAAGCTTTTGGCACCTAAAGTGCCTATTTTATATGGCACGCTCAGGCTCTTGGTAGTTATGACATGTTGAAGATGCCCTGAAGCTTTGTATGCTGGTTGGGTGTAATATCCTGGGCAGGATATAACCTATGTAGCTTAGGCTACTGCAACAGTAATCTGTTAGAACATTCAGTGTTATGGTGGCTTTACTTACACAACTGTATTTTCCTTTCTTTTATAAGTTCTACGTGTTTTGAAAGAAGCTAAAAGTCCAGCTGTAATAAAATTCCACACAAAAATAGAAGAGATTTGTTTCATGACCCATGAAGGTCTGCATGCCTGCAAATCTGTAAAATGGCTTTCGTTCAATCTTCACTTGACTCACAATTGTGCCAGCACAGGTTACATCATGTTAACTGGTGCAAGGACAATGATCTCAAATTAAATGTAAAAAAAAAAAAAAAAAAATTAACTGTTCATTTTGATAACCAAAGCAGTTTTGATTAACATACAGGTAATACACCCCTCCAGTCAAACACTGTTTTAAGATGTCTGGGTGCTGTTATTAATTCCTTATTATTTGACCATCATTCTCCACAGTAGTTCAGAAATCCTTTTATCTGGCCAGTCTCATTTCCAAAGACATCTCCACTAGATCCATAGAAGTCTTAATTCCACTTTGCTAATACCTTATCGGACCCATTGTTGAATTTGATACCTCTTTTGGCATGTATCTGTCTAAATCGATCACACACTTGAGAGACCTAAGATATTCATAACTAAAAAAGAACAGTGGCATCAAAAATCTTAGTTATCAGGAGAGAATGGCATCCCTTTCTCTGGGTACTCCCATCTTCTACAGACTTGTACTCTGTAAAAGAAACAACCTTTATGAGCACATAAGTAAGATACATTGGAGTGCTAGGTAGTTATTCTAACGTATCCCTCACCTCTAGAAGAAACTTTCAGCACATGCGAAGCAGAGTAGCACCCTTGCCACCTTCAAGGTAAACCTAAATAATTGGATATGCAGTCTCAAATTTTCTCCCGGTCTATCTTGTCCTTCTTGAGGCTAGATGGAAATTTTGAGTAGGATTATTTGGATAGGCTTTAAATAGTCTGCAGACTGATTTGCCTAGACTTGCATATACTTTACAATGCCTCTTAACAAGATTTCTAGTGTGTTTAAAATAGTTAATTGGTTCATGTTTAGATTTTTCAGTTAATGTTGATATTTATGCAGTCTCACCCTTCCTAAAAGGAGTTCTTCACTTAAAACCTTCAAGAAGATTTTTCTGTTCCTTTTGATCCAGTGGATTCAGCACAGGTGAAGTACTTGTCATGGAAGGACTGGTCTCTGCTGCTACTTAGCATATTTCTCAGCTGTCACTGATGTTTGCAGAATGTCCCTGATTTTGCCTTGTATTTTTGTCCTGTCCCTAGTATAAAAAAAAAAAAAAGAAAATTGTAAATCACTGAGGCATGTAGTCAGAAATGTCTGCATTAGAGTTTTTTTTACTTTTTATTGTTTAGAAAGTGCATATTAATTCAAAACCTGTTCTGTAAAAAAAAAAAAAAAAAAAAAAAGTCTGATTTTGGACTTTAGCCACTGCACCCCCCCCAAGCCACATACACAACACACAGACACTGTTTGGCTTTGTCCAGAATTTGAGAGCAAAGACGTTGAGAAGTTTGCTTCTGAGTTGCATGCACCTGTAAACCAAGATTGCTTAGTATTCTCAATGAAAGTTTTGCTAAAAACAAATGCTGTATCCATTAACTGTCCTCCCATAATGTTCATAGGTTCATACTAGGCTATCTGCCCTAGGGCATTTATAAGCCTAGCAAGAGTGTGTTTGGCTTTCGCCACCCATTTTAAATTAATTTTGCTATGCGTTTTTTGAGGTTAGTATACTGTGCCTCTGTCTAACAGTGACACAGAAGTGATAGCCGGGGTAAACCTACGATCTCCCATCCACTCATCAAGATTCCTCTTGAAGAGAGTCAATGTGGGACTCTGCCTAACCTGGACTGGGATTTTATTCCAGAGTGAAGGGAGCCTCTGGGTTATGAATCTGTCCCTCCTGCATGTCCTATTTATTTCAGTGCTGAGGTTCAAGTCTCTCGAGCGTAGCTCGATGGGATTTGGATTTTCTGAGGTGCAGCATGTCCATTAATTCTGGGTTGGACATGGCTTTATACGTCAGGCACAGATCGCCTCTGAGCAGGCGGTATGCCACTGAGTAGAGCTGGAGTTTCTTTAACCGGGCAGCATATGGCATCTGTTTGAGCCCTTTGATCCTCTTGGTGAGGTACTTTTGGGGTCTTTCCAGTTGCTGCAGGTGTCTGGTAAGGTACATCCCAAAAGGGGCATTGTACTCAATTATGGGCCTGATGAGGGATGAGTAAAGAGGCGATGACCTCCCTGATCTAGATGTGAATCCCTTCATGATTAGGTGGGCTATATAAAATGTTTTTCTAACCACTTTGGCCACGTGGTTGTCAAATGAGAGATTGCTATCAACTTGGGTCCCCAGGTCCCTAATGACTTCTTCTCTACTTAATGGATTACCACCTATGTGGTAATTTGTGGGCACTTTGTTTTGCCAAAGGGGATGACTATACACTTTTTGGCGTTTAGCTTGAGGCCATGGCTCTGGCACCAGTTGTCTGTTTCTGTGAGGCCCTTTTGGAGGATGCTTGTGTCGGCTGGAGAGTTGATTATGGCACCCAGTTTGCAGTCATCTGCGAACTTGGTCAGCCACAGTCCTTCTGTGTTGGCCTGTACCGCGAGAAATATATACCGAACAAGAGAGGTCCCAGGACTGAGCCTTGTGGGACGCCACTTGTAACTGGTTTGGAGTCTGACATGGCTCCAGCAATTCTAACCATGTGGGTTCTGTCCTTGAGCCAGTTTGCAACCCATCTAGTGACATAGGGGTTTATATTTAAGCTGGTGAGCTTATCTATAATGCCCGAGTGGGGTATTGTATCGAAGGCTTTGCGAGGTCCAGGTAGGCTGTGTGGACCACCTTTCCCTCGTCAATGGCCTTGGTGACTGTTTCAAAGAAATCAACCAGGTTTAAGAGGCAGGATCTGCCCTTAACAAAGCCAAACTGGGTAGGATCCAGTGTCTGTAGGTCCCCAATATCTTTATTTATGAGGACCATGATGATCCTTTCCATAGCTTTGCAGACCAAGCTAGTCAGGCTTATGGGGTGATAGTTTCCAGGATCCGTTGAGGCACCACCTTTGTGGAGAGGGACCACTGTTGCTGTACGCCACTCTTTGGGTACATATCCTGTAGTAAGGCTAGGATTGAACAGTAGTTTTATGTTTGGGTTTAGCTCTTCTTGGAGTTCATGTAGGACGCAGCCCGGGACACCATCTGGTCCCATTGATGCTGTGTTTTTTGCTTTGGAGACGGCGGCTCTTACCTGAGCATCTGAGATGTCAGGGGGGCAGCACTCTGTTGGGATAGATATTTGCCCTTTTGGTGGGGAGAGGGAGGAGAAGTTTGCACTGAACCTGTCAGCTAGGATGTTGGCAATGTCTGTGGGCTCGGTGTATTTTTTGTCATTTTGGACTAATTCTGAGCATATCTGTGAATTCGCACCCAGGTTCCTAACGTAACTAAAGAAAGCCTTGTGATTATCCTTAGTGTCCTGTGCAATTTTTCTCTCGAAGCTGGCCTTAGACGATTTTATGAGTGCCCGTAGTTTTTTGCTAATACTGATCAGAGATGCCTTCCCTTTTGGGATTTTGCTCTATCATGTAGTAGCTTCCTCCTTCTATTGTATAGTTTGTTTATGGCTGGGGTCCACCAGACAGGACGTCTGCCTTTGGAGGAATGGGTCTTGGTTTTATTTGGGATTGCATGATCCATGCATTCCTGAAGGTGTTCATAGAATGCATTTATAAAGGATTCTGCGGTCTGGGCCGTATTTTCCACAGGCCCGGGGGCTTTGAAGGATTTCGCCTCGGTTTTGAGGCGTGTGAAATTTGCTTTAGAGAAGTTTTTCACTGTGGTTTTCTGGGCAGGGGTGGGGTCGGGATGTGAATATCCAGTGAGATTAGTTTATGGTCTGATCTTACCAGTGAGGGATACACTTCTGGTCTGGAGCATAGTGTCCCCATGTTGGTGATGATCAGGTCCAGTATGTTTTCCCTCTTGTGGGAGTGGTAACAAGTTGTTCCATAGCATTTGAGTTTATAAATTCTAGGAACCTTTGGGCTAGGGTGTTGGAGTTAGAGTAATGCTCCCAGTCTATGTTTGGGTAGTTGAAGTCGCCCAATATAATGGTGTTTGGAGAGACCTTCATATTTTCCAGTATTCTCAGGAAGGCCAAGTGGGTTTCCTGTGTTTGGGAGGGTGGTCTGTAGCAGGCTATAAACTGGAAGGCAGTTTTACCCACAGTTAGTTGCACATGGATAGTCTCTGATGCTTCGTGCTGTGCCACCAACCTGGAGGTGTGGGTATCTTTGACGAATATTGATACTCCCCCCTCCTTTTGTGGTTCGGTCCAAGTTTTGGGGCCGAAAAGTATGGTATGAGGTATAACCTGGTAGTGCTGGGGTGCTCTCGGGAGCCTTGAACCAGGTTTCTGTTACTGCACAGATATCGATGTTCTCCATGCTAAGGAGAGTTTCGAGTGCGTGCATCTTGAGATTTAGACTTCTGGCGTTGAGTAGCATTACTCTTAGTTTCTTATCCCTTGTGATACCTATGGAGGTGGGTTTGTCTTTTGAGCCTTGCCTAAAAAGGCACTATGGGGGTAGCAAGAGCCTTTGCCAATATCCGAAAGCCCAGGGGTGACAGGTGCAAGCTGTCCCTAGCGAACCATCGTGGCTTGTTGAGCATGTCATCCCAGGCTGACAGGCATTGGATCCCCTTTGAATGACACCAACACTTAAGCCAATTGTTGAAATTGATCATCTTGTCTTCATATTGTGGCATCATTCTTGGTGAGGGTAAGATGCTACTCAAGGTCAGGGTCATACCGGCCTGGGCTACATGCTCAGAGAGCTCCTCTATGTCTCTTTTCATGTAGTCCAGGGAGGTACGTCTCAGGTCATTCACACCAGCATGGACAATGACTGAGTCATATTTGTACTTGCCTTGGAGTGACCTGAGTGCTTGTGTTATGTGGCGGATCCTAGCGCCCGACAGACAGCTCACCGTGACCCTCTCCTTGTTCAGCCTGGTGAGCGGGACGTCAGTGTGCCTGACGATAGAGTCACCTATTACAAGTGTATCAGGTGTGTTGTTTAGCCTTAAGGGCTGTGACTGTTCGGCACACTGGCTTTGTGAGTTATGTGTTGCACGTGTTTTGTTTTGGGGTAGCGGTTGCTTGGGTGTCTGCTTTGGAGGTCTCTGCTGCTTAGGCAGATTTTTATTTAGAGCCTCGAGTATGTTTTGTGTGTTTATGTGTTTGGTTTGTTGTCGTGGTAGGTCTATGTGAGACTGGAATTGTAGTGAGTGTGGTTTCCTTCTCCTCCTGACTGGTTACGCCAGTACTGAGTTGAGAGAGCTTTGCCTCCAGTTTGGCTGTATGGTTGCATCTCTCACATGTGTTGGAATTTGTTGGGAGGAGGAGAGGGTTGTCTGTGTACATGAGGCAGTTGTAACATTGCCTCAAGATTCCCAGATTCACCTGCTGGACTGGAGAGGAGATAGACAACTGACCTTTGGACATGCTAGAATAGTATTGTGAATTCCTTTATAATTGAAAAAAAGGGCCAATGGGGAACAAGGTACTCAAGGGGAGTTTGTGAGGGTGTAGTGCTTTTAATTTTTTTAGACCTGACTTATATAATTGCTTTAGTGAGCAAGTGCCAGGTAACTTAAATGCAATGTGTTACAGGTAACCTAAATGCAAAAACAACAAACAGTAACTTTCTTACAAGTGAAACAAGGAAATAAGTACAGTAAGCAATGCAGATATCACTAGGGATCCACAGAAGTGCTAAAAGGCCGCGTTTTAGGTGGAATTAGCGTTTCAGGGAAATAAACAAACAAGCATACAAATAAAGCTAGATTCAGCAGGCCTGGATCTAGTCTATGCTGCAGCAAACAAGGTGTACCAATTTCAGTAAGAAACAGAATATGCAGGCACTATAAGCCTTTAACCAGATATTCCTTGCTCAGAAGGGCAGAGTCCAGCCTCTCCTCCCACAAGAGTGCAGACCGCAATCCTTCCTAACGTAAAATAACTGGCCTGAAGCCCAAGTGCTTAAACCAGAACTAATACACTTTTAGAATAACAGACACTGAGCTCTCAATCAGCAGTTCCTAACTTAGAAGGATGTAAGCTGCCTGTTCTGCCACCACAGTGCAGGCCACAAACCTTCCTAATGTAAAACAACTGGTCTGAAGCCCAAGTGCTTAATCCAAAAGACTTAGAAATGATAGCTACACTTTAATCAAGTTACTACCAGCAGTAATAAATACAACTGAATACTTTAAAAAATGCCTGGATTAGTGCTCAAGTTATACAAACAAAGCTAGATTCAGCAGGTCTGGATCTGGTCTATGCTACAGCAAACGAGGTGTACCAATTTCAGTAAGAAGCAGTTCAAATATGCAGGCACTATAAGCTTTAACCAGAAATTCCCAGCTCAGAAGGACAGAGTCCAGCCTCTCCTCCCACAAGAGTGCAGAACACGAACCCTCTTAATGTAAAATAACTGGCCTCAAGCCCAAGTGCTTAAACCAGAATTAATACACTTTTAGAATAACAGACACTGAGCCCTCAATCAGCAGTTCCCAACTTAGAAGGATGTAAGCTACCTGTTCTGCCACTACAGTGCAGACCACAAACCTTCCTAATGTAAAACTGGTCTGAAGCCCAGGTGCTTAAACTAAAAGGCTTACAATGAGTTACACCAAGCAGTAATAAATACAATTGAGTACTTTTAAGATGACGCAAGAGCAAAATAAAGTAAGAAAAAACACAAATACAGTATTTTTTTTTTTTTTTGAAAGAGAGAAAGGAGTAGCAGAAACTAAGCTGATTGGCCTTCTCAAATGCTCTCCCTGTACTGGGTAGAATGAGGTAATGACACTAGACTGGGAGGAGGGTCCCAGATCAAATTTACACTAGGGGCGGGCAACTGCAAAGCCACCAACTGCAGAAGTGTTACTCCCAGCTGAAAAGCAGCAGTGAGCCTTTAAATGAAAGTTTTAAACAGCTAAAGGAGCCACTAGAAAAAAGAGTTTAACTGCAACAAGTTATCATAAACAAACAACCCAACAGATGCTTAATAAGAGTGGACAATTTCCAGTTAATACCTCACACACAGTGAAACTAGCTAGAAAAAATACACAGTACACAAAGTGCTATAAACAACAAAGAAATAAAGAACAAAATAAACAAAAAACAGGATACTTAATGTTCTATATTGTAGCTCCGAGTTTGCTGAGTGTCCTTCCTTCGATAAGCTCACTGTAAAATGGCTGAACACTCACAACTGAGCTTCTTAGGTAACAGAAAGTTGAAACCTGAGACAGCTTTTAAGAAAGAACTCTCAAAAGAACCAATGAGGTGCTTAGTCTAAGCTGTAGTCCAGGAGACCTCAGTCAGCCAATGACATCAAACAATTCTCTCTCACTGAAATGCCTGATGGCTTTGGCTAAAATAAGATGTCCCTGAATTATGTACTCAGACACACAGCCTCCACAAACACTAGGCCCAAATACAAGCCTGAATATGGAAATGCTACAAATATCCACACTACGTAGAACAAACTGCAGAAGTGTTACTCCCAGCTGAAAAGCAGCAGTGAGCCTTTAAATGAAAGTTTTAAACAGCTAAAGGAGCCACTAGAAAAAAAGAGTTTAACTGCAACAAGTTATCAAAAATAAACAAACAACCCAACAGATGCTTAATAAGAGTGGACAATTTCCAGTTAATACCTCACACACAGTGAAACTAGCTAGAAAAAATACACAGTACACAAAGTGCTATAAACAACAAAGAAATAAAGAACAAAATAAACAAAAAACAGGATACTTAATGTTATATATTGTAGCTCCGAGTTTGCTGAGTGTCCTTCCTTCGATAAGCTCACTGTAAAATGGCTGAACACTCACAACTGAGCTTCTTAGGTAACAGAAAGTTGAAACCTGAGACAGCTTTTAAGAAAGAAATCTCAAAAGAACCAATGAGGTGCTTAATCTAAGCTGTAGTCCAGGAGACCTCAGTCAGCCAATGACATCAAACAATTCTCTCTCACTGAAATGCCTGATGGCTTTGGCTAAAACAAGATGTCCCTGAATTATGTACTCAGACACACAGCCTCCACAAACACTAGGCCCAAATACAAGCCTGAATATGGAAATGCTACAAATATCCACACTACTTAGAACAAACTGCAGAAGTGTTACTCCCAGCTGAAAAGCAGCAGTGAGCCTTTAAATGAAAGTTTTAAACAGCTAAAGGAGCCACTAGAAAAAAAGTTTAACTGCAACAAGTTATCATAAACAAACAACCCAAAAGATGCTTAATAAGAGTGGACAATTTCCAGTTAATACCTCACACACAGTGAAACTAGCTAGAAAAAATACACAGTACACAAAGTGCTATAAACAACAAAGAAATAAAGAACAAAATAAACAAAAAACAGGATACTTAATGTTATATATTGTAGCTCCGAGTTTGCTGAGTGTCCTTCCTTCTATAAGCTCATGATATAGTTTTTGGGAATCAAGCCAAGTCTTATGGTGTGTATAAGAGTACTTGCTATAAGAGTAGATCTTAAGATTTGACCACCCCTCAGTCAGTAAAGTTATCCTTCCTTCTAAAATATATAAATGATTTTCTTCTTTCTGTAGTGTATATTTGTTCAATTAATACATGACATCTAGTTGTGCGTTTAAAAGACAAGCCTACTACAGTTAAGATCTCTGTGTGGGACTGATGTGGCTAAAACAATAAATTAAACTCTTAACAACTCAGCCTTTATATGGGAATGTTGTACACCAAAAATCAAATGAATGCTACCATGATACCAGCACTGATCTTTCTTAGGAATTGAGGCCCAGCAGTTGAAAGTTCTGTCCAGAACTGAAGGGCCATCAAGTTCTAATGCCCAAGTTATGATTAAAACTGACCAGTCATTGAAGTTCAGTTATGGTAAGTATAGAATTCTACCTGCGGATCTTATTGTAAGAGACCGTTAGTCATAGCTCCTTGTAGGTGGTCGCTTGTGGGTTATTTGTAGTGATGTCTTTCCCCCTGTGCTGATTTATTGACAACAGTATACAGTGAGATTATTTTCCTTAAATTTTATGCAAGACACATTTTCAAAATTTAGTGATCAAAACAGTACATGAAAGAAGTTTTTTATGGAAGCTGTACCCTCCAACCCACTGAAGTTATTGTGTAATATACAGATTTTGAGCAGAGTTATTAAATATTTTTTTCTTTTATCTTTAAAGAGTGAAGACATAAATGGGCGAGTTGTAGAAGACATGGAGAGTGCATCACAAGCCAACCAGAGAAGGATGAATGCAGATCCTTTGGAGGTGATGTTATTAAATATGGGTTACCGAATCACAGGGCTAACCAGCAGTGGACCTGGTGGATCAGATGATGAGGACAGTTCAGAAGGGCAAGTGCAGTGTAGGCCAAGTTAAAATAAAAAAAAAAAAAAAAAAGGCCAGAAAACTTTCTTTGATGAATAAAGATATTTTGCTTCAGATTTCCCTTTATAGACTGACCACAACAGAAAAGATTGAACTATTCTACACTATGCACAAAACAGAAGAGTTTAATGAACAGGAAAAAGGGACTGCTGACGCTTTGGAGGACTAAAAGCGCAGTTATTAGTTGCACTTTGCATCATTATGGCTTCATGTTGCGGGGATGAGCCTGCAGTCAAGTCTGCATTTGGATGCCGGTCCTACAGTACATAGTCACTGCAGGATTAATTCAGGACTAAATAATTGACTCTTGTACACAATGGCTTTTGGCTGAAAGAAGCCAATTAACTTGACCTGTTTGGCAGGGTTACCAAAAAAAAAAAAAAAAAAAAAACCCTTGCATGGGTCAGTTTTTGCTGAATGTTGCACTGTGTGGCTGTTTTTTAAATCTCAGATTGAATCTTCATTTTTTTGAAGTGACATGCTTGGTTGATGAAGTGGGGTGGGGTGATGGGGCGGTAGGTAAGTACATGCTGGGGTTATGAAATCAAGCCCACAGGTATTTTATATACATTTATTTAAGTTTGCTTTGTTTTGCCAGGATTAAGACAGTGTCATATTGCTGTGCTGCACTGCAAACCTCATTCTAAGCAATGAGGCATGCTGGATCAGTGTGGTATTCGGTGACTTCATTCTGTCTTCTGACCTGAATTCCTCTTTAAATATTCGCCAATGGTAAACTTCATTCTGATTTTCTGTTATTTGCTATGCAGAAATGTATCTTTGTAAGGAAATATGTTCTCCTCTAAAGAACATATCCTCTAAAGAAAATATCCTCCTCTTACCAAAAAAAAGGCTTTATTTATTAAATTCTGCACTCCCTCTCTTCTTGAACGGTGTTTTTGAATGATTGCTAATGAGCCTGCTTATATCAGAGTATATGATTTTCTGTATGTGACTGACATTATTGGCAGCGAGGTCCTGTTGTGTTTCTAGGTATTGAAGAGGAAAGGCATCTGAAATGCCACGTATTCCAGATGGCTCAACTATGTACAGTCCAGTGGCTAGTATTTAAGAAGTAGGGCAACAGGGGGACAGTGATAGTTTTGATTGTATATTCCCTTTATAGCCATTAAATAAAAGTTGGCTTCTTCCCTTATCTGTAAGCGTATATGTATTTAGTAATTTACGTTAATAGATTTCCTAAAATTTCTAGTCATTTCACATAGTATCTGTTAAAATGTAACCAGAACAACTTGCCACATCTGTACTCCTAAGTGAAATTAATGGGCAAGGGACACTGATTGCATATTCCATCAGCCAATAATGTCACTTGCTTTTCGTGTCCGAATAGATAGATGTGTTTGTAATTTTGTCTTCTTGCATCCCCTAACAATTGTCTGCCATTGTAGCCAGATGCCATAAGTCTGATCTACATCATTTAATTGTGGGTAGTTAGTGGCTTCAGAAAGCACTTATGCAGCATATAACCACCAGTATATTACCCTGCCCTTACCAAATAGCTAATCGACTGTTTTAGTCTGAATTCATAGGTTCACAGGAAGGTACTAGGCTATTGGCCCTAGGGCCTATATAAGCCTACCCAAAAAGGAACCCTGGCTTTCACCACCCAAGAAAATTATTTACCTGTGCCCCTGTCGAGCAGAGCCACAGAAGTGATCCCCAGAGTGAATTTCCTATTTCCCATCCAATAATCAGGATTTTTCTTGGAGTGCTAATGAGGAGCTTTGTTTGATATAGATAGGTAGTTTGTTCCAGATTATGGGAAGTCTCTGGGACAGGAATCTATCCCTCCAGCATGTTCTGTTTATTGTGGTGACATGGTATAGGTCCCTAGAGCTTATAGCTCAGAGGGATTGTGATTTCTTTAAGTGGAGCATGTCCAACAGCTCTGGGTTTGACACGGCTTTGTATGTTAGGCAGAGATCGCCTCTGAGTAGGCGATATGCGACGGAGTAAAGCTGGAGTTTTTTGAGATGGTCTGCATAGGGCATCTGTTTGTGGCCGGTAATCCTCTTTGTGAGGAACTGCGGCCTTTCCAGTTGTTGTTGATGTCTTGTGAGATGCATACCAAAAGTTTTTCTGATTTTCTTCCCCATGAAATGTACTGATGTTTTGGAAGTTTTACAGACTTTTTTTTTTCCCTGTTAGTATGTTTTTATTTCTCACTTTGTGCTTGGTGCCAGTACTGTCTTACTTGTGGATTCATCAAACTACATTTTAACAAATACTTAATTTGGTTGGTAAAGCACACATTGTGTAGATGGACTGATTTTTTTTCCTCTGCATTTGTTGTTTTTTAGAGAGCATTTATTTATTTTCTCTAGGTGTGTTGTACATGTGGAAAATGCATTTTAATAGCAGTCTTACAAAATGAGCCCCTTTTTAAATGTCCGATATTTTCTAAACTTGAACATTTAGCCACTGAGGTGCACTGAATGGATAAAGTTAAATTTCTACTCCTTTTCAACTACTGCTGAATCAGTGAACAAAGATTTTTGGATCGCTGGACTGGGTCACATAATTTGTACAGAAAGAAAGGCATTGTAGAAAAGGTAAATGCGGCAAGTTATAAAGTGATCGTTACACCAGATGAAAAAACATAAAAACTTAAAATGGCAGTTTTAAGAAGACATACTAATTCTGCACACTCGCAGTTGCTAGCAGAGTCTGAGATGTGGTTTTGAAGATTGTGTGAATTGTTCCTTTAAGTAGAGTGTCTCTAAAAATGTATTTATGTGGAGGATTTAACAGTCCATTTGCATGTGCATTAGGCTGCCTTGAAAGAGCCATGTTTTAGCTTTCTGATAGAAGGTGCTTTAACTCATTAGTTTCCTTACCCTTTTTTAAAAAAACATGAAAATAAAGCATACCTGAAATAATCCCAAACATAAGGAAAGTATGTTGTAAATTCAGGGAGGTGCAGTAGCACAGCAAGTAACATTGCCTACTCTCACAGCCCATTTCAGTTCTTGGCTGGAACGCTTTCTCTGCGGAGTTTGTATGACCTCTCTGTGATCACATGGGTTTCTTTGTCAGTTTCACTTTCCTCCCCCATAGACATGCAGTGGTTGAATTTGTGTTATCTCTGTTGTAGGTGTGAAGTTTGCAAGTGAGTGTGCATTTTATGATAAACTAGTGCCATGTCCAGCATAGGTTTCAATGCCTTGCTGCCACTATCTACCTAGAGAGGCTCCAGCTTCTCAGCAATCCTGTAAGGGATAAATCAGTTTATTGGAAGATGGATGGATGCTGTAAATGTGTACAACTGAAAGCTTTGAATAAATTGCAGGTGAACATTACAGCTTTCATAAACTCACTGCAGCACTTTTTCCGATGTGGTATTAAGGTTGAATACTGATTATAAAATTTCAAGACTAGTAATTTACCTGAAGTAGAGTAAGATTCTGTGTTTGTTTTTAAACAGGGAATGTTGTAGAAGCAAGTGTATGTTGTGGACTACAGTTTGCCCACAAAGGGCATAAGTAGCTACAGGTTCATTTTTCAGGTGATGCAGATTTACATTTGAACTTGTTCAAGCAGTACTTTTGCAAGGCAGTTTAGCAGACTTGAAGTGACGGGGCCTATGCTTCCTTTATTGAAAAACAGTAAAGTGACATCTCTTCTGCATGTTGGATTATTTTCATGTAAAGTGGTCATGACATTAGTGCCACATTACTGATGTAAACGTGGAACCCTTTGTTCCAAGCTGTGGGCCAGTGCAGGTCATATACCTTCTGCAGATTCATATATAGTCAAAAAGTCACTTTTATGTTTTTTATGATCTCTGAGGAATTAAGTACACAACTGAACGCAGTCATTCTTTGATGGTATACTGCTGCTTTTAGCTAGCTGGGCATCCTTCCGAAGGATATTTTTCATTGACTGTGACGCACCTTATCCTAATTGTGTAGTCATACATTTCTGTTGCAGTTATCTGATATTCGTTTAGCTCATAGAAATCATTTTTTTGCTTAGATCAGCTGTAGACTTTTATGCATCTCAAAAGATGTAAAATTACTCTCCTTTCTGCATGAATCTGTATACTGCTGTAGGCTGTTACTCTTGGCTAATGAGCAGTTTAGTACACCATTTGAAACTAATCAGGGAGATACAAGTTACAGAATGCATGACACTTCCCCAGGAGAGTTGAAGTTACAGAATACACAGACTCTTTCACACTTGATCCTGATTTATTTGTAATCTTATTTGGACATTTGTGATGGGACATACCAGAGAGTGTATGGAGACCTTAGTTGGACTCTGGAACTCCCTGTGTGCTGCATAAATTGGGTCCTGTTAAGTTTGACTAAGCATAATACCAGTAAAATTGCACCTAAATTAGCCCTCCCTCCTCCAGTTTTTGGAACCTTTTAGGAGAAATGAAAGTGAAATCATTTACTAGCTCTTAAATGTCCACAGTAAATTTTTATTCCCTCATGGATGTTTCAGTCCTAGAAGATTAACGTGTTAACATTCTGTACAGAAAGTTTTCACCTGTATATAATAATCTCTTGCACCACTTATGATTCAGGTCTTACCAGAGCCTCCTGCTGTTAATCCCGTGTGTGTGTGTGTGTGTGTGTGTGTGTGTGTGTGTGTGTGTGTGTGTGTGTGTGTGTGTCTGTGTGTGTGTGTGTCTGTGTGTGTATGATTTGTCATTAACTCCATCTTTTTTGAACTGGTCAGTGTTAGACCCAGGAACAAATCATGATTGCAACTACTATGTCTTTGTTCTGTTTGAACATACATTGGCTGTATTACATGAACTTAACTGTGCAAGTATCTGAAAGTTTTAGATTATTTTTTTATCCCAGTATTACATATACTTCGCTTTATTGAGAACATAGTAGCCCTCTAGCCAGCAGTAATTATCAGAGTTACTTAATTCAGGATTTGTGCTCATAGATAGCCAAGGACAACCATCCCTTGCTGGCACAAAAGAACAAACCCTAAAACAGCACACATGGGGATTAGGAGTTTTTTCTTTTTTTCCTGATTATATTGTTCAAAGTTTTATTGTTAGTGCTTATGTACATAAGACTGAAAAGGTATAAGGAGAGAAAAAATGTTCAGTAAGTATCCGCTAAATGTTAAGTGCATTGTTTATTAATCAGACCAGTACACTGACAACTTTGTCTAAAGTGATGCAATGAAACGTAGCTTAAGAATTAAAAAAAATTATATTTTTATAATTGCATCTCGTCCCAGATGTATGCTAAGAAAAATGACACTGGTTTAGATTTCTTGTCTGCTCTGAGTTGGTCTATGCCTCACCTTATCTTTATTTGGGGAATGTTTGGCTGACACATTAAGTCCCTTTGGGAACATGTACTGTTTACCACTGCTGATAACATAAGTGCATATTTCCAAGTTTTGTTAGTCATGTGCCAGTCCGGGATGCATTCACCATGTGGCTGCAAGTGTGTTGAAAGAAACAGTGGCACTGTTCTTCATACTCAGTAGACCACTTTTCAGAATGTTCACCTGTGTTGTCACTTTTGTCCCTCAGCTGAGTGTGTTGCAATGCAGTGGACTAATCTATTCACTCTGGAGGAGGAATACATTCTATAAAGCCTAGTATTATTGTTGCCTTCTAAAATCCCTGCTCCAGAGGCACAGTGAGTAATGTTTTCACCTCACAGCAAAAGGTTTTCCATTTCAGTTATCTGATGGGGTGCTTTCTGCGTGGTGCCTACGTGGCCCCTCTGTGTTTTTTTTTTTTTTTTTTTTCGTGAGTAGTCCACCCCCACCCCCAAAGGCAATACAGTAGGCAGATTGGCGATTTGGAATTGTCCTCAATGGTGGGTGGGTTTGTGTGTGATTGTGTGTGTGAATGATACAGAAGAAAGGCCTGGAAATCTACTTCTGTTCCGTACTTTGCTGAAACTGCATGGATGGATGGTGGTGGCTGTTCATGGGGTTGCTGTCAATCTGATGCAACTCTGAAGTCTCTTGGCTCAGGTGTCTGTCCTACATAGTCTGGACATTGTATTTGTATAGAGATTATACAGGAGAATATGAATCTTTAAACTTGCTAAATATTTGCTTATACAGTTAGTGTCTTTAACAGGGTATGAATGTTGAGTACTGGTTTTAGTGTCGACATTAAGGCATGAGTTTTTTCTTCCTGCATAAATTAAGCCCCCCCTTTTTTTGGGGGGGGGTATTTTATTTTAATCTCTTTACCCTTTCATATGGCATGGCCTTTAGCCATCTACTCCAGCTACAACTGCAGATGTTAGGGTTGGCTTTAGATGAGAGATTATTTTTAATATATGTAAAAGATGGACACATCATTTCTGTAGACAGTATTTACATTTCTTTTCCTGCTTAGATGTTGTATAATTGTCTCTAAGAACGGTTTGCACAGCATAGGTATACTTTCAAAATTTGCTTTATTTTCTTAATCTGTTCTTTGCCTTGATCATAGCCTGGTTGTGCATTGGGGAAAGATATTCGAGAAACGTTGAAGCATTTCTTGCAAGTTCACTATGAAGAAATGAGGTTTTGCATGGAAACAAATCAGTCAAGTTTTTGTACCCATTAATTTGTACCATGTCTAGTTTACAAATACTAGCGCAGTGCAGAGTTAGTACAGTAAAGACTTCATTTTGAATCTGGTATGGTGTTAAGTCTGATTAAGTCATAAATATCAGACATAACGCTGCATTCCTTTACATTTTGCTTGTGAAGTACAACTGCCTGACTTATGCCTAAAAATAACTATTTCTGCTTTTACAGCACCTATCCCAATGTCGACTTTGTGCTGTGAACAATCATGTTTGACTATTTCCCTTGCAGTCAAAACACATTTTGTCTTAGAATTTTATAATGGAGTAATGCATGACTAAAGTTCTGACAGTCTATATTTAGTCATGTGGCAGGTGGATAATGCTTGAATCTGCCATTTGTTGCTTTTTGTTTTGTAGTACTTGAGCATCTAATGTCCTTGAAAACCATAGAATAGTGACACAGCAATTTAACATCACATTATGTAAAATCTTTATACATTTTGAGAGCACTTGCTAAAAGGCAACTTCATTTTTCAGTTTGGTAGGACAGGCTTTGGTTAAATTCTAACCTTTTTGTATTATTGTGTATCCTCAGCTCAAGTAGATGTGGAACAGGCATGATGACGACTTGGCAACCCCCCCCCCCCCAACTTCTAAATAAGGCTTTGTCCAACTAGATTATAAAGTAGATAAATTCTTAAAAATGCATCTTGACAGAATTGGGTGAGGTACTTTTTGCTTTACTTCTTTGCTAGCTCCTGCTGACTTCAGAGAACTGGTGCAAGATCCTGGGGTTGAACCCTGACATGACTGGTTCATTAGGCGAGATGTCCCTTTCCAGTAAAAAGTCACATGGCATCTGGACCATTCATAACTTTAAGACAGGCATGTCCATCACAGTGAAGCTGTTAAATCCCTTCTTTTGCTGCCATCTAGGACACTAATTGTGCTTGGAGCTTCTAGGCCATGGTTGTATGCCTGTATATCATATAAAGTCCATAGATGTGGTTGAGTATACCAGATGCTATTCCAAAAGTACAACTGCCATGTTAGTGTTGTCCTTCTGCATAAATTTGAGGAATCTCTTGGTTCTTCCTAGGTGAAGCTGTGCAAGCACCGTTTGACTGACACACCCCATGTAACTAGTAGCTGAAGGTTCTGAGCAAGATGATGTTTGGGTTCTGTTTTATATTTTGTATTACCTTTCCTGGAATTTTAGAAACTAGTGTTGGAGTTGCACCACAACTTTGACAAATTCTGTTGAGAAAGAGTGATTCACTGTCAGTTCTCCTCAGCCAAGTTTTTGTATCCATTAATTTGTACCATGGCCTGTTTACTAAGTATAAGAAACCTGTTTTGAACAAAAGGCTCAAATTTGCGGGGTTATGTTGTCTGTGAAATGTTCTTCCCAGCTTTTTGGATTTTGAATGGTTTTACTTCAGCTACCAACCTTCCTTTGTACGATACAACTCTCTCCGGATATGGTGAGTAAATTTGAAGCAGAAAATAAACCATGAGAAGTCTATACAGACAAATTTGTCATTGAAAGTAAAGATTTCACCAAAGTGAACCTCTTTGGAGAATGTGTTTAATGATTCTGTATAGATGGAATTTCACGTTATAGAAGACGTTGCTTTTGAGGTGGTACACTGTAATTATAGGTTTGGTCCATGGCAAACTGAATGTGTATTTAATGTTAAATGACGTTTGTCATTTTGACCCATAATAAGTATTTGCTCCAGCTTTATGCCTTTGTTAATTAAAATAATATTCTTTGTGCCACAAAGTGTGGATTAATATAAAAAAGATTGTACCATATCTACTTGTACTATGACTTTTGTTTTCAGTTTCACTTTTATTTATTAATTTTATTTTGTGACTGTTAATTAAAACCACATCCAGTAAACAGTTTGGCTGATGCAGTTGAATTTTGTTTAGCCTTTCATATGAGACAAAATTATCTTTATACATTAGTTGGGAAGGGGATGATTCTTTGAGGTCTTAACTCCAGTATTTAAGAAAATGTATGCAAGTGTTATAATGCTTTTATAATGAAAACTGGCAACATTTCTGACTGGTTTGTTTTCTGAGTTATCTGCCTTCCCATAAAGTGCATTAGGGGATGGGCTTCCAGATATTTGCTAAAATAAAATTGGTGCACTTTGTACAGTTGTTGTCTCTCTCTCTCTCTTTTTTTTTTTAACAAATTGTATTTTTTTCATTTACATTAAAATGCAAAATGTATCATTGTTTGAAAGGCAAATGATGCCCCATTGTGATTAACTGTCTACTGTGAAATGTGGAGGAAGTATTGCATAAATGCGTA
The DNA here is from genome assembly GCF_019279795.1 of Protopterus annectens. Classification (NCBI taxonomy): domain Eukaryota; kingdom Metazoa; phylum Chordata; order Ceratodontiformes; family Protopteridae; genus Protopterus; species Protopterus annectens. The sequence continues at coordinate 1,743,777,803 of NC_056726.1, read as the reverse complement.
AAGCTGTTATAATTTTTATTTAACTATATTGTTGCTGTTTAAGCACTGCTAATTTAGTTTTGTCCTTAACATGGGGCTGCATCATGTGTGAAGTCGGACAGCAGAAGAAAAGCATGAACCTTATATTATGAATGAGAAATGAATTCAGCATAGGCTATATAAGGATTGGGGTATGCAAGACCACTAATGAAAAATGCCACTGTTGATTCAGACTTCATATCTGACAGTTAAAATAAAAACACTGATGCTAGAGAACAAAAGTTATCTTGACCCTAGTGAAAAAAAAACATATATTGATGCCAGACATAGCAAATTATATCCCCTACTAGCGACTAGTGCTACAATGGTTTTAATAGCAAAACATAGAAATTGTCTTAATAGTGAAATTTGTAGCTTATGCACAGATGTTTAAGGTACTGTAACTGCTGAAATTGAGTCTTCTCATGCAGCCTAAGCTGACTTGAACAGCTGTATGGATTGTGAGAATTTTCTTTACATAGGAAAGTCTTATTGATCTGAAAAGGTAGTAGATTTTAAAGGGTTAATGGGAGGGCACCCAACTGCTCTGCGGTATGCTATGTAAAAACTATTATTATATTGAATGCATTTTCTTAATGTGGTCTGAGTTGCACATGCATCATCCACAGTTGACATCAGTCCCTGTCTTGATATCCAAAGAATGGTCCTTTAAAATACTGTGAACTGTTCTCCATATGGTAATCTTAATAGACTTTTTTTTTCCAAAGAGGACATCAGTAGTTGAAGTGCGGAAACTCCTCACGTTTGTCATCTTACTCTCTCTCTTCAGGAATTGCTCTATGAAAAAATGTATGTGTTGAATTTCCATTACATGGTTCAGACGTATAAAGCAATGTATTGCATTTATATTGCATCTCCACCAGATGTCAGCAGACACAGACATATGATTAGATAACATGCGTGATTTTTGTTTACCACTGACCAAACTTAATAATAACCTCTTTGGAGCTGGTTTTGTTTTTTTTTTTTGTTTTTTTCAGTCATGTCAGTACATCTTTTTTGGCACTGGCTTGTAACTGTTTAATTTTAATAGACTTTGTGCCATACACTGTTGAGCTATTTAAAATGTTTACAGTATAATTGTATGATGTGCATATACATTAGTACATACACACGTACATGCATACGTGTGTGTGTATATATGTGTGTATATATATATATATATATATATATATATATTAAACTAAAACCGCACAAGTAAGAAGAGACTTATTTGTAATATAAAAAAAACTTCTTGAAAAATAATTAAACACCATTAACACTGAACTATGTGACTAATGCTTAAAATAAGCAATAAAGGACACGGACACTGAACGGATGATTAAGCTTTCGTTCTTTAACGATCATAGAACTTCTTCAGAATGATGGGAGTTACAGTGGAGACCATACTAAATAAGAGTTAGTGTCGTGATTGTACAGTATCCAATAAACAGATTGCAGTGAGTAGAGAAAGTACCCATTAAGTGACATCTATACATTTGAAAAAAAACAATGAACTGTAGTAACTAGGTTAACATTAATATGTATGAGTAACTGTAAAATGTTTAAACAAGTGCAAAATTCTATACATAGTGATATCATGACCAAAAATTAATGTGAATACCATTTTAGGGCACACTTAATATTCATGTTATCATTGAGTCCAGGGAGCTGGTCTGCTCCCATCTCCAATTGCCACTTTAATTCCAAACATAAGTTAGGATCACCAAAGAAAGGAATAACTTGTTCAAGAACAATAAATCTAAACTTTGTGAAATTACTGCAAAAAGTGCTATGTTTAGCTAATGCGTTGTTTGAATTTTTCGCTCTGATGGCTCCCAAATGTTCCTTTATTCTATCTGAGAGCTTTCTTATTGTTTTACCTATGTAAAAACTGTCACAGGTACCACAAATCCCAGCATAAACTACAATTTTGGTGTGGCAGTCATAATGTCTATTGAACTAAATTGTGAAATTGCAATGTTAAAATGTGAAAGAGGTACCTTTATTACCGGATTTTAACAAAGTTATTATATACAAACATTACATTGACGACATCTTTTTGTTTGGAAGGGAGACCTTCCCAGCTTATACTCATACATTGCACACATGCAAGAATCTCTAGATTTTTTTAAAACTTGTCATTTCTGGTTGTGGCAATTCTGTAGCCTTCTTATCACTATCACTGCAGACAGTAACATCACATCCACTGTCTTTAGGAAAGACATTTACAAAAATAATTTCTTGGATTTTAATAGCATGCATCCTTTCTTCATGAAAAGGAACCTTGTTAAGGGTCAATTTATTTGCATATCCAGAACAACTAGCCAAGACTCTGAAGTCATAATACAATCCGCCATTCTAAAACATATGTTTTATGCAAGAAACTATCCTCCTGCACTTGTTGATAACATTTTTGAACAAGTTGCAGCTAACAGATACTCCAAACACCTACCTATATTACATTTTGGTTTTCAACCTAACCGTAACAACACTTCAGGCACATCTCATATTAATAGATCTCTTAGTTTTCCTCTACCTATATCTAGGGATATGACATCCATTAGAACTATTATCTCTAACAACTGGGACTTGGTTACAGATTCTCATACAAATGCAAAGTTGTTAGGTTCCAATCCTGTTTTCTCATTCAAAAAAACTAAAAATATACGTAGTCATTTAGAAAACAGAGATATGCCTTATTTGTTAGATACTTCTAACCTACCTATTTCACAATCTGGTATGTATACTTGTAATAGTTGTGTGGTATGCCCATATATTTATAAAGGTACCTCTTTCACATTTAAACATTGCAATTTCACAATTCAGTTCAATAGACATTATGACTGCCACACCAAATTTGTAGTTTATGCTGGGATTTGTGGTACCTGTGACAGTTTTTACTTGGGTAAAAACAATAAGAAAGCTCTCAGATAGAATAAAGGAACATTTGGGAGCCATCAGAGCAAAAAATTCAAAGAACGCATTAGCTAAACATAGCACTTTTTGCAGTAATTTCACAAAGTTTAGATTTATTGTTCTTTTCTTTGGTGATCCTAACTTATGATGTTAAGTTGTCTATCTCGCCTTCATTCTTGCTGGATGGGTTCGGAGCCGATCCTCGGCTCCGACTCGGCCACTCTAAAAGCTCGAGAGTTGGTTCCACCGGCTCGAGGCTCCCCTTTTATCCCACAATGCTAGGCGGTAATACCTCAGATCTCGTTTGCCGCTACAGCGATCGAGGTGTGTTGTTCCAACCGGCTTCAGGTTAGTTTGTTTAGAACAGTCTAAAAATTAATTTAAACCCCTTTAAATTAGTTTTTATTCATAATTCCCATAGTTAAGTAGTTTTTTTATCCTTTCCCTCCTGTTTATCCACCCTTTTTACCACAAGAACTTAGGAGTTCTTTCCTCAGGCCTTCGGGCCCTTCCATCCCCTTTTAGTAGTGGAGTGTGTGTGTGTTTTTGTAGGGATCAAAAACTAAATTTATTAGTTTAAATTTTAGTTTAAATTTTAGTGGATAGTGTAATCGGTGCGTTTGTGCTTGTGTGGTGATTACACATTATTTCTTAGTAATGTCTAAGGATTCAAAGGTCTCAGGCTTTAAGAAGTGTGACTCATGTTGTCAGAAGATGTCTCTGACAGACGGTCACACTTCTTGCGTGTACTGCCTGGGACCTTTGCACCTGCAGGACTCTTGTGCTGTATGCCATGGCTTCAGCCCCAGAGTCCTGCAGGAAAGGAAAAATAAGCGTATTTTACGAGGCTTATTGAAACCTTAGGGTCCCCCGACTGTATCTTCGGGCAAACCCTCCAAGCCTACTAGGTCGTCGGCTCCAGCTTCTGAGTCGACACCTAGGGCGCCGAAGTCTGCTACAACATCGGCTCTGGCTGGAGCCGATGAGACTCGAACACTTATTTCTTCTGTTCCCTCGGCTCCGGCCGGAGCCGAGATATTGGAAATCACTGAGTCGGCTCTGATAAGGTTATCGGAACCGACAACTAGGAAAAGGTCTAGGTCACCATCTCTTGGCTCCGTTCATTCGGCTCCAGCATCTCCCTTGCTGTCTGAACGGAGCCATAGATCTCACTCCTCTAGGTCGTCAAGACTTTCGGATCATGACCTTCAGAGGGTAGTGAGTCGACTTCTTAAGTCCGAGGCACTGGCCCAAATGCTTCAGAGCCCGAATCATCAGTCGATGCTTAATCCTGTTTCTCAAAATGTTCCTCCTCCGACTCCTTTGAGTTTGGAGCCGGGGCGTTTCGGACCCGAGACTGTGGCAGCGTCGGAACCAATACAATTGTCTTCGGCACCGTCGTCTGCTCCGATTTCTTCATTGGAGGAATCTCGGCGCAGGACTTCCCTCGTCGGCTCCGAGGGGGTGAGTGGCATCGGACCCTTGTCCGACCCCGCTCTCCCTCTCGGTGCTTCGGCGTTGGTGAGTTCGGCTCCGACATCGGCCTCGGAGCCATCACTGTCGGTGCCGAGGGAGGTTTTCAGCTTTTTGGAGCGGAGACCTCTGGCTCTGCCTGACAGGGGTGCTTTCGAGGTCATGCAGAGTGTGTTGGAACCTGGTTCAACTCCACAGTCGGCTCCGTCCGCCCCTCCCTCCTCGGTGCCTCAGGTAATTTCTACTCACTCCCTCATCCCAGACCGCAGAGAGCCAGCTCCTCAAGAATCCCCAGTGGGGATCTCCTCCTCTTCCGAGGCCTCTCCTGAATTGGCAGGAGAGCCCCCTAGGAAGAGAAAGTGCAAGAGGAAGCACATAGACTCACCTGAGTCTGGCACCTCTGACACGGATTTAGAGGATTCTGAAGGTTCCCCCCATTCCCCCTCTGAAGATGTCTCCTTTGCAGACATCCTGGAGATCTTAAAACAGAGGGGAAATTGGCCAGCCCTCAACCCTTCAGAAGATGAATCTGTGTATCTTGAGGCGTTCGGCTCTCGCCCTTCCTCCTCCTGGGTGTCCCCCCCCTTTGACCCCCTCATGCAGGTGGTAGCAAAAAAGGCCTGGACGGCTCCTGACTCTGTGGACCCCACCCCCAGGAGACCTTCAAAGTTTATTACCGCCCCAGCAGACAAACAGTTTTTGACTAAAGGAGTTTCTGTGGATGCTATGGTGGTAGCTGCTGCCACCAAGAAGGAACTAACTGATCCTTCAGTACCTGTCCATCCCCCTAACAAGGAATCTAGGTCTATGGACAGGTACGGGAAGCGGATGTTCTCGTCAGCGACCTTTTCGATGCGTTCGCTGAACTACCTCTGTCATTTCACTCGTCTTCAAAGAGACTTGATCAAGGAAGCGAGTGAGATGTTAAAGGATCCAACAGCTGCGGGTTTTCAGGATAAGATGAACGCTCAGCTGGCTACCCTCAATTCGATAGCTAACTCCTCCATGCGCCTCCTTTCATATGCGGCTGATGGAGCAAGGAGAGCCGCAGGTACAGGTGTGGCCTTACGCCGGCATGCCTGGATGCGGCTATGCAATTTTGCGGACCCTTTCAAGACGTCTTTCACTAACTCCCCATTTGATGGATCGTCTCTTTTTGGTCCTCAAGTGAAAGAAACCCTGACAAGGTGCGAGACTGATGGCAAAACTCTTTCTGCCGTCGGAGTCTGTTTTTCTACTCCTTCTAGGCCTTACCCCAGGGGCCAGAAAAGTGGAAAGATGTGGTTCCGCAAGCAATCTCAAGGGGCTTTGCCTGACGCACAGAGTCGGTTCCCCTCTAGGGGCAGAGGGGGGAACAATAATGGTAGACGCCGCCCTAGAGGCAGGGGGGGTCCGCAGAACCAGGGCAATCGAGAAACCTTTTCTGATAAGCCCTTTCAACATCCCTGAGGTGTTGCCCGACTGTCCACCTTCGGAGGCAGTCGGGGGAAGATTATCACTGTACCCAGAAGCCTGGCGATCTCTAACTCAAGACAAGTGGGTACAGTCCATCATTTCCGAAGGCTATTCCATTACGTTCTTTCGCATTCCAAAACAATCAAAAAAGTCTCTTCCAAATGTTCCACCCGCTCAAAGGGAGCAAGCAGCGTTAGAAATATCAAAGTTGCTTGCAAAAAGAGCCATTCAACCAGTTCCAGCAGACCAGCAAGGATCCGGAATCTACTCCAAATTCTTTTTGGTTCCAAAGAAAACAGGGGACTGGAGGCCCATTTTGGATCTCAGCAACTTGAACAAGTCTGTCAAGAAAACAAGATTTCGGATGGTCACGCTGCAGTCCATCCTACCCCTATTGGGGAAGGACAACTGGATGTGCTCTATAGACCTCCAGGATGCATACTATCATATAAAAATGAACAGACGCTCCAGGAGATTTCTCCGCTTCAGGTTGGGAACCAATCACTTTCAATTCAGAGCCCTGCCCTTTGGACTCACCACAGCCCCCCGGGTGTTTACCAAATGCATGGCAGTGGTCGCCTCTCATCTGAGACGTCAAGGATTCCAGGTGTTTCCATACTTAGACGACTGGCTCCTTACAGCTCCCACCAAGCATCGTCTACTACTTGCCAGAGACTACACTTTTCGCATATTTCGAAAGCTAGGTATCTCAATAAATTGCAAAAAGTCTGTTTTGTCGCCTTGTCGTGCTATTACCTTCATAGGCGCAAATCTAGACACAGTCAGCATGTCAGCCAGACTCACAGACCAGAGGAAAACAGACATACACAAACTAGTCTCTCTTCTCTTCCACAGCAACAAAATCAAAGCGAGATTGGTCCTGAAAGTACTGGGGATAATGGCAGCTGCTATCCCTCTTCTTCTATTAGCCAGATTTCACATGAGAATCTTACAATGGATGCTCTTCACACAATGGTCATACCAACAACTTCCGATGTCCCACACCATTGTGATAATGCAAGCATGCAGGAATCACCTTCTTTGGTGGATTACATCCCCTCAGCTCTTCTTAGGAAGACCCTTTGTCCCTCCCCCTCCGGTTGCTACTCTGACAACGGACGCCTCCCTGATCGGGTGGGGGGGGTATTATCAGGGCAGGACTGTCCAGGGCATATGGCAACCATACGAACGCCACTTGCATATAAATGTTCTAGAGATGAGAGCAGTGCTTTTAGCGTTGCAGGCCCTTCAAGACTCTTTTCCGATAGGAACGATAGCAATTCAGACGGACAACATGTCTGTAGTGTGGTATATCAACAAACAAGGCGGAACCAGATCCTATCCCCTATGTCGAGAGGCACTCAGACTGTGGCAATGGGCGATTTCTTCTCAGCGGTTTCTGATAACGCACATTCCCGGGAAGTCCAATGTCATTGCGGACAAATTGAGCAGAGCTATTCTCATGCCTCACGAGTGGTCTCTGAAAAATTCAGTGTTGGAGAAAGTTTTTCTAAAGTGGGGCCAGCCTTGTTGCGACCTTTTTGCTACTCCCCAAAACAGCAAGTACGAAAATTATTTCACCCTCTTTCCCCAACCAGGCCATCCCAGCAGAGACACTCTAGTCCAAGATTGGCCCCGGGGACTTCTGTATGCCTTTCCTCCCTTCCCACTAATTTCTCAATTGATACAGAAAGCCATCACTTAGAAAGCTTCCTTGATCTTCATTGCACCTTACTGGCCTCGACAGGTTTGGTTCCCTTTTCTACACCGTTTTCTGTTGGAGCAACCCTGGCATCTGGACCCAGTCCCAGATCTTTTGACCCATCAGTCGGGTCAGTTACATCGCTCCCTCCCCTCTCTGAACCTCACTACTTGGTTCCTCCAATTCCAACCCTAGCCAGGCTTCCTCTAGTATCTCACTCAGTTTGAGATATTTTAATAGCTTCCCATAAATCCTCCACTCGGAAGATTTATCTTAGTAAGTGGAAACGTTTCTCCTATTGGGCGCAGGGAAGGGACATAGATCCTTTCACTTATTCCATTCAATCGGTCCTTGATTTCTTAGCCAAACTTTTCCACGCCGGTTCGTCTCCTTCTACTCTTAAGGTTCAATTGGCAGCTATTTCTAACTTTCATGTTGGAATCTCAGACTGCCATCATGTCTCACAAACTTTGCAAAGCCTTTTTGAAGGGAGTTTTTCTTCTCAAGCCTCCTATTAGGAATCATCCTCCTTCTTGGGACCTTAACTTGGTTCTCACTTCTTTGATTCTTCCCCCTTTTGAACCTGCAGCTTCGTGTTCAATGAAATTGCTATCCTGGAAAACACTCTTTTTGGTAGCCATTACTTCGGCTAAAAGAGTCTCTGAACTTCATGCACTCTGTAGTCGATCCCCTTACCTTTTGTTTCATAAGGATTAGGGTATCATTACGTACCAACCCATCCTTCTTACCCAAAGTAGCCTCTTCGGCAAACCTAAATCAAAACATTGACCTTCCTGTGTTTTTTCCTAACTATTCCAACAGGTCTGAACAAAAATTACATTGGCTAGATGTTCATCGACAATTAAGGTATTACTTAGACAGGACCAAACAGATCAGAAAGGCTGACCAACTGTTCATTTCTTATGCAGAAGGCAGAAAGGGCCTTCCAGTTTCGAAAGTATCTCTCTCCAGATGGCTTACATCTTTGATTTCTTTTGTGTATGAGATTAGGCATCAAAAGTTACCAAACAAACCTAAGGCTCACTCAACTTGAGCTTTGACTACTTCCATAGCTTTCCAAGACAGGCTGCCTATTGATATGATTTGTGCGGCAGCTACATGGGCTACTCCTCATACTTTCATTTCTCACTATAAGTTGGACTTAGCTTCTAGACACAGAGCTAACTTTGGTTCCACTGTACTCAAGAGTCTGTTCCGATAGGCCACCCGGGACAAGGTGCTAGGGACGCGGTCCCATCCAGCAAGAATGAAGGCGAGATAGACAACTTAACATATAGAAGTTATGTACCTACCATAACATTCCATGTTAGTTGTCTTCTTCTCGCCTTCTTTCTTGCGTCTTACCCTCCTTCCCCCTAGCCTGGACAGACCTAGAGGAGTTTGATTGTGACCTTTTTTTCCTACCACCTCTATTTGTATATATGTATATACTGTTTTATGTATATATTCCCTCATCAGGTTATAGGTCACCTTCTTTCTGTCATTTATAGAGGTGGTTTTTCCCCTTTCCAGTGTTTTCTGGATTTTTTTTTCCTGGCTGGGCCTAGCTTACAAACGAGATCTGAGGTATTACCACCTAGCATTGTGGGATAAAAGGGGAGCCTCGAGCCAGTGGAACCAACTCTCGAGCTTTTAGAGTGGCCGAGTCGGAGCCGAGGATCAGCTCCGAACCCATCCAGCAAGAAAGAAGGCGAGAAGAAGAGACAACTAACATGGAACGTTATGGTAGGTACATAACTTCTATTTTAGAAGTAAAGGAATTAAAGTGGCAATTGCAGTTGGGAGCAGACCAGTTCCCTGGACTCAATGATAACATAAATGTTGAGTGCCCTAAAATGGTATTCACATTAATTTTTGGTCATGACATCACTATGTATAGAATTTTGCACTTGTTTAAACATTTTACAGTTACTCATACATATATTAATGTTAACCTAGTTACTACAGTTCATTGTTTTTTTTCAAATGTATATATGTCACTTATTGGGTACTTTCTCTACTCACTGCAATCTGTTTATTGGATACTGTACAATCACATGACACTAACTCTTATTTAGTATTGTCTCCACTGTAACTCCTGTCATTCTGAAGAAGTTCTATGATGGTTAAAGGACAAAAGCTTAATCATCCGTTCAGTGTCCGTGCCCTTTAATGCTTATTTTAAGCATTAGTCACATATAGTTCAGTGTTAATGGTGTTTAATTATTTTTCAAGAAGTTTTTTTATATTGTGTATATATATATATATATATATATATGTGTATATATATATATATATATGCCATATTGTCAGTCCATACTACCTGAACAACTGATTATTACAGATAATGTTAAATTAATTTATGATGATTTCAGCATTTTTAATTACAGCAGTGTAGAACTTACCCTTGACCATTTCAGGTTATTATGCAAGGGGATTTAAGTTTATTCCACACAAAGGGGTGCCTTAACCAAAACAATGCTTGATTTAAACAAGCTAGTCAGGAGATTTAAAAATGCTAGTCAGGAACATTGGTTTTGAATTAATCTACCCCCGTAGCTCAGGAAATGACAAAGATGTAATTAAAAATAAAAGTACCTGTACACACCCCTCCATCCCCAACTAAAAAACATTGAAATGGTAGTAGAGAAGGAAATTTAGGAAAGCCTTCTCTAAATAAAAATGCAAGTCCAACTTGGTGGTGGGGGAAAAGGAAATATTACACAAGATCAGCAAGGACAAAAAAGTAAGGGTAATGAAGCCTGATAAGGGAGGAGGTGCTGTTTTGATGGGCACTGTTATATGAAGGAAAAATGTATGAAATTTTAGGAGACACTAACAAATACAGCAGAGTATCCAAAAATGAAATACACATATCCTATCAAAAAATTGACTTAGCAATGAATGATATGCTGTTAGAAAGGATTTTGGTCATGGATAGTTACACCTATATGAGGAATGAAAGGTGTATGGTGCCAGCCATTTTTGGAATATCCAAAATCCACAAATGTGAAGCAGACCCCCCCCCCCCCCAAGACCGATCATGGCAGCTCAGAACTCTAAAACGGCCTCTACTCCAAAATATTTGGACTTAAAATTAAGTTGGTTAAGTGATGACTTAATTACCAAGGACTGGTGGGACTTTTTAAGGAGCATAAAACAAGACATGTATAGTGAGAACTTAATTTTTGTCACCCTTGAAATTATAGATCTGTTTACATATATTCCCCCCCATGACGGTTTGGAACTGTTTGAGGAAGCTTTATTTCAAAATAGGCGTTAGAACCATAAAAAGCTTTTACTGTGTCTAAGATTAATTGAAATAATTCGTATTCACCATGGAAGAATATATAGTTTTTTTTTTCCCCAGCAAATACAGGGAGTGGCTATGGGGGCTGCTTGTGCCCCCATGTATGCCAACATGGTCCTAGCTGCCTGGGAGGAGAAATGTATGTATCATTCAGAATACCAGAACTGCTGGGCACTATATAAAAGATTTCTGGATGACATCTGTGTATTGTGGACAGCTTTTTGGACAAGCTCCATGACTTTATTACATATATAGGGAATTTCACCCACTTTCTAAAATTTACTCGTATTATTTCTCATGACACTTTGAATTACTTAGATGGCACTATACAGAAATGGAATAACAAGTTTAAGGCCAAAATTTACAGGAAAGACACCATGTTCTTCATCTCACATTGCTGCAGTCCTTACACTTGGGTAGTCCGCTGTCCTCGGTCGGCCCGAATATCAAAGTATTAGGCTGACGTCGGTCAAGGCGCTTAAGACTGACATCAGGACGTCAGGGTACAAATGCGCATGACCGACGTCATATCCTCAGTCTTTTTTGCCGCATGGTCCGATGCAGAAGCAGCGTTGCAAGTGCCGTTCGGCGTTCTGAAATTTTTCGAATTCGGAGTTTCAGACCGAGTCAAAGTTGGCTAAGTACCCGTTGGGAATATTTTAGTTTTTCTTGCCTCAGTGGTTTACGGATGTCAGAAAAAGTGAATAACTGTATTTCTTGTGGGAAGCAGATACGCATAGAGATTATCATACTTTGTGTATTCCTTGTTTGGGGCCTGAGCACGGCGTTGTTGGGTGTCGCTTTTGTGCTAGGTTTAATAAGCGCACTATTAGCGAAGGTTAGATTGTGCCAGGTTGGTCTTGAAGCGGTGCAATTACAATATGCCGTCGGATGTTCCGGCCGCTTCTTCGAAGCGCAAAGACAAAGCAGCTAAACCCAGGCAAGAAGAGTCGTCCGTGCGGACGCCGGTTCTTTGGAGGTGTCAGTGGAACCGGTGGTTCCACGAGACTTCTCAGGAGTCCCAGGGGAGACTTTGATATTACAGGATGTGGCCTCTCAGGAGGCAGGTCAGGCTGAAGGGGCTTCTCAGGTTACTGTACTCCCCTCCCTTCCTAGGGTGGTTAGGCCCTCTCCTTCTGTTTCCAAGGCTTCTCCCAGAGGCAGGCCAGGTTCAGCTTCTGTTGGTGTCACTCCTAGTTCTTCAGGATCTGTGCCCAAGAAGCACATGCTCAAAATGGCAGAAGATTTAATTACTTTGATTAGAGGTTCTTTGCCCCCTCCTGATAAGAGGCATAGGGTGGAACCAGAGTTGGGGAGTTTTGAGCAAGTTTCGGATGTTTCAGAGTCTTCGGCTGAAGACTTGCAGGAGTATTCTCCTTATTCTGATTCTGATGTGGATGATTCTATTCCTTCTGCTTCTCCTCTAGAGGATTTTTCTTTTTCAGAGACTCTTCATTCTATGAGGGAACATTTTAAGTGGGAAGGTCAGGATTTCTCTGATTCCAGGAAAAGGCTTAGGGAATTTTTGCTTTTACCCCAGCATAGGCCTTTGGCTATTCCTCCGGTTCTGGATGTTGTGGAAGATGTGTTTGCAGAGGCTTCACTTAATCCTGATTCTTTGCCTCCTGCTCCTGTTAAACCAGACAGGTATTACAGGGTGCCTGAAGCTCATAAATATCTGTATGAGAGTCCTAGGGCAGACCCAGAAACAGTTAGTCAGGGACCTAAGGGTGTCAAGGCCTCTGTGGTAAAAAATCCGGTTCCTCCAGATAAAGAGGCCAGAGCTTTGGATAGATGGGGAAAGAAAGTCTATACTTCTTCCACCTTAGCTATGAGGGCTTTGAATTGCCAGTTTCACATGTTGAAATATCAAAACTATCTTCTTTCTCAATTGAAGTCTAAGGTAGATGCTCTGGCGGAAGGCATTGAGTGTAAAGAATTACAAGATTTGGTACATGTTTCTGAACAGGTGGGTAAGCATTCTTTACAATGTGGATTTGATGCTGTACAGGCCTCGTCTAGGGTGGCTGCCACTGGGTCAGTTCTTCGTAGCGACGCCTGGCTGAGGGATCAGAACTTATCTGACCATGTTAAGACAAGGATTTTAGATGCTCCTTTACAGTCTGATGTATTGTTTGGTTCACCTGTGGAGGCAGTTTTAAAGAAAATGGAAGACAAGGCTAAGTCTATGCAGACTGTTAAAGATTTTTTGCAAGTTCAGCCTCCAAGTTTAGAAGGAATTGGCCTGCTAAGGTGTGGGCGTATCCTTCTTATCATTCGCAGTCTAGGGAAGATCTAGACGTGGTAGGGGTAGAGCTCAGGGCTCTTTCAGACCTAGAACAGGGAGTTCACCTGCACAGTCTTCGGGTGAGGGCAGGGGCCAGTCCTTTCGTAAACAGGCCCAATGACCTACCTTTTCAGCTGCCAGAGCCTTCTTGTCTGGCAGCACCTTTGGGAGGAAGGTTGGCACTCTTCAAAGAAAATTGGAGTTTAATTACCCAGGACAGATGGGTATTGGATATTATACACCAAGGTTACAGGTTTTATTTCCATACCTTGCCTCTTTTCAAAGGCATGCCAGATGTTCCTCCTCAGCAAAGAATAGAGGCTCACAAACAAATTTCTCTGCTGCTGCAAATAGGGGCCATACAGCCGGTCCCTCTGCCAGAAGTAGGCCTAGGATTTTATTCTCGCCTGTTCCTAGTACCAAAGAAGGGGAACACGTGGAGACCAATTTTGGATTTATCTATCCTCAACACTTATCTGGACATTCCCAAGTTCAAAATGTTGACGTTACAACAGCGTTTACCTCTGCTGGGCAAGGATCACTGGATGGTGACTCTGGATCTCAAGGAAGCTTACCTTCATGTTCCTATCAGGCTAAGTTGCAGGAAGTATCTGCGTTTTCGAGCTGGGACTTCTCATTATCAGTTCTCTGCATTGCCCTTTGGCTTATCTACTGCGCCCAGAGTGTTCACAAAGGTTCTGGCTCCAGTGATAGCTTTCTTCAGGCTAAAAGGAATACAGATCTATCCTTATTTGGACGATTGCCTGATTCTGGCCAAAGGAAGGGACGAGCTTCTTCATCATTTGCAATACGTGATAGCAGTGCTAAGATGCCTGGGGTATTCTGTGAACGAAATAAAGTCCAGTCTAGTACCCTCTCAAGACATGTGCTTTCTGGGTGTGAGACTGAATACAGCATCCCAGATGGCCTTTTTGACCCCGGACAAACAAAAGAATCTTTCCCTTTACTTCCATCAATTGTCTCATCAGTCCAGGCTGACTGCAAGGACAGTCCTTCAAGCCTTGGGGTTCATGGCATCTTGTATTCTGGTACTTCCCAATGCCAGTGTTGAAAAAATTGCTTGAAACCACCACGATATAATCCAAGTAGCATTTAATGTAGAAGATAAAACAGGAACAAGCGCTTTCACGCAAACAAATTGCGCTTCATCAGGTTACAATCTTATAAAAACTTCCATTGTCTTTTATAGAAAAACCAATATCACAATCATCCAATTAATTAAACAATCTAGTTATAATTAGTGAACATTTTAGAAGCTCATTAGCAATAAAAAGTGAAATAGTAATGATTTTCACTACCTAACATATTATTTAAAAACAGCCCAGTGAGACTATTTAGTATGTCAATAAGTAAGCATTTTCGGAGCTTTCACATTCAGTGACATTAAATGCTAAAGTGCATAAATATCCTAAATACCGGCATAGCGCCTCATTAAACCTGTTCAGGAAACAATGCCCATATTTGGGAAAAGGAAGTAATCAAAAGTGCAACTTTACTCAACAATCTCAATGCTTATCTAAGATACATTCTCCATGACACAATATATCATTCATTTTCAATGAAAATATGAAAATCATGACTTATTCTGTCGACCATCATAAGGTAATCTATGATGGCCGAAACATAATAACACACAAAATATAATAACAGTGATTAACAGTAGCCTATAATATAGAATGGATATTAAATATAAATACCCATTTCCAATATAGTTTATCTATTAATATTTATATACATCCCTAGTAGTGTGCAGAAAAGGTTCATTTCATCACACTGTGCTGTCTAAGAGACTTTTCGCAAGTGAGATTTTACAACAGGACAATCTTGCGATAAGAGATATCTGATGTTTACATGATATTTGCACGCCTGGCTGAGGGATCAGAACTTATCTGACCATGTTAAGACAAGGATTTTAGATGCTCCTTTACAGTCTGATGTATTGTTTGGTTCACCTGTGGAGGCAGTTTTAAAGAAAATGGAAGACAAGGCTAAGTCTATGCAGACTGTTAAAGATTTTTGCAAGTTCAGCCTCAAGTTTAGTAGGAATTGGCCTGCTAAGGGGTGGACGATTCTTCTTATGATTCACAGTCTAGGGAAGATCTAGACGTGGTAGGGGTAGAGCTCAGGGCTCTTTCAGACCTAGAACAGGAGTTCACCTGCACAGTCTTGGTGAGGGCAGGGCCAGTCCTTCGTAAACAGGCCCAATGACCTACCTTTTCAGCTGCCAGAGCCTTCTTGTCTGGCAGCACCTTTGGGAGGAAGGTTGGCACTCTTCAAAGAAAATTGGAGTTTAATTACCCAGGACAGATGGGTATTGGATATTATACACCAAGGTTACAGGTTTTATTTCCATACCTTGCCTCTTTTCAAAGGCATGCCAGATGTTCCTCCTCAGCAAAGAATAGAGGCTCACAAACAAATTTCTCTGCTGCTGCAAATAGGGGCCATACAGCCGGTCCCTCTGCCAGAAGTAGGCCTAGGATTTTATTCTCGCCTGTTCCTAGTACCAAAGAAGGGGAACACGTGGAGACCAATTTTGGATTTATCTATCCTCAACACTTATCTGGACATTCCCAAGTTCAAAATGTTGACGTTACAACAGCGTTTACCTCTGCTGGGCAAGGATCACTGGATGGTGACTCTGGATCTCAAGGAAGCTTACCTTCATGTTCCTATCAGGCTAAGTTGCAGGAAGTATCTGCGTGAGCTGGGACTTCTCATTATCAGTTCTCTGCATTGCCCTTTGGCTTATCTACTGCGCCAGAGTGTTCACAAAGGTTCTGGCTCCAGTGATAGCTTTCTTCAGGCTAAAAGGAATACAGATCTATCCTTATTTGGACGATTGCCAGATTCTGGCCAAAGGAAGGGACGAGCTTCTTCATCATTTGCACACGTGATAGCAGTGCTAAGATGCCTGGGGTATTCTGTGAACGAAATAAAGTCCAGTCTAGTACCCTCTCAAGACATGTGCTTTCTGGGTGTGAGACTGAATACAGCATCCCAGATGGCCTTTTGACCCCGGACAAACAAAAGAATCTTTCCCTTTACTTCCATCAATTGTCTCATCAGTCCAGGCTGACTGCAAGGACAGTCCTTCAAGCCTTGGGGTTCATGGCATCTTGTATTCTGGTACTTCCCAATGCCAAACTGCATATGAGGAAGCTACAATGGTATCTCAAAATGTATGGACACAGCACTGCCAAGATATGGACACTGTCATTCAGATAATACCTTGCATTCAAAAGGAATTTTTGTGGTGGGCTCAGGAATGTCACCTAAACAAGGGACTCTCTGTGACCCGGCCAGAGGCGAGTCAGATTCTAACGACAGATGCCTCAGACAAAGCTTGGGGAGCTCATCTAAATGGAAAGTGGATACAAGACACGTGGCCTGCCAGACTACAACATCTACATATCAACTTGAAGGAGATGTTAGCAGTCCAATTTGCATTAATAGCTTTCAAGGATTTACTTCTTCCAGGGCAGGTGTTGGTTCTAACAGACAACACAACTGTCATGTGGTACATCAACAAGCAAGGGGGAACACATTCTTATCCTCTATGCAGGCAAGCAATGATTTTGTGGGAGACTGCTCTCAGTTTACAGCTCAATCTTCAGGCAAGGTTTCTGCCGAGAGCACAGAACTCCTTAGCAGATGTGTTGAGCAGAAGAATTATGAATCCCCACGAGTGGAAATTGGATCCTCATGTATTTCAGGAATTGACAGTGTCATGGGGAACTCCAGACATAGATCTGTTAAGCTTCTCCACTGAACTACCAGCTGCCAAAGTTTTGCACAAAAGGTTTCATCCCACAGCTTGGAAAGTGGATGCTCTTTCTTTCAATTGGAGCAATCTTCATGTGTATGCCTTTCCACCTCTGCCTCTCCTCCCAAAGGTACTCCTGAAGGTCAGACAGGACAAGCCAAGGATGATTCTAATAGCTCCAGATTGGCCTCGACAGCACTGGTACCCATTACTGAGAAGTCTGGTTGGAGCCTCCATGGCCTTTGCCTTCGATTCCACACCTGCTGTCTCAAGAGAACAGTCATTTACTCAATGTCAAACTTCACTCTCTTCACCTAACAGCCTGGCATATTCTGTTTTAAACCCTGGAGGGTCTCAGCTTCCGCAGCAAGTTTTGAATGTTATTTTGGAGGCCAGAAGGCCTAGTACAAGGAAAGTATACAGATAAATGGAAGAGATTTTTATTTTGGAGTGCAGCAAAGGAATTTGATGTTGCTAAGCCTAATTTAAGTGTGGCTCTTCAATATCTTGCTGAGTTACTGGACAAAGGATTGTCCTTCTCTTCTATTAAGATTCATGCTGCAGCAATTTCTGCTCACTATGACTGGGATCCACCATTGTTTTCTCATCCTTTGTTTAAGCAATTCCTTAGAGGGGCAAAGAATATAAGACCCCCACGTAGAGCTCCTACTCCTGCTTGGGATCTCAATTTTGTGTTGAAGAAACTCACTCTACAACCTTTTGAGCCTGCAGCTACTGCCGAGTTGAAGTATTTGTCATGGAAGACTGCTTTTTTGTTGGCCATTACCTCTGCGAGAAGGGTTTCTGAATTACAGGCCCTTATGGCAGTTGAGCCTTTCTTTATTTTCCATAAGGACAGGGTATCTTTACGTACTAATCCTTCCTTTATGCCTAAGGTGGTTTCTAGTGTGGCTTTAAACCAAACTATTCATTTGCCTACTTTTATGCAAACCCCAAAATAAAGGGGAAAAGATTTTGCACACCTTGGATATACACAGGCAGTTACGATATTATTTGAGCAGAACTAAAGGGTTCAGGCAGTCTCAGCAGTTGTTTGTTTCTTTTGCTTTGGGTTCTCAGGGCAAGCCTGTGTCAAAACAAACTATTTCTAAGTGGATTGGGTTGTGTATTGCTTTCTGTTATTCCCATCATGGTAAGGAGGTTCCAGCTGGGATTAGGCCTCATTCCACTAGAGCTACTGCCACTTCTACAGCTTTTTAAGGGGTGGCAACTAAAGATATTTTGGAGGCAGCTACTTGGAGTTCAGTGCATACTTTCTCTAAGCATTACCACCTTCCACTTTACTCTAAATCTAGGGCTGGGTTTGCCACTGCTATTTTACAGGGCATTTTGGCAGCTCCTACTTCTTTATAGTTTGCCATCCTCCCTTACCTCTGCTTTGGGATTCTACCCAAGTGTAAGGACTGCAGCAATGTGAGATGAAGAACATAGTACAGTTTTGTACCTACCATAAATGTAGATGTTGAAGATCCACATTGCTGCAGTCCACCCTCCCTCCTTCCCCTCTGTTGTTAGAGGCGGTTGTGTGGTTTGGGTTGTAAATATTGTGCATATTGTATATATTGTTCATATGATTAGTGCAAGGGTGGTTGGTTGTTTTTTGCTGTCTTTTGGTTTTGACCTTTCTGTTTAGGGTCTTCTGACATCTGGGGCAAGAAAAGACTGAGGATATGACGTCGGTCATGCGCATTTGTACCCTGATGTCAGTTTAAAGCGCCTTGACCGACGTCAGCCTAATACTTTGATATTCGGGCTGACCGAGGACAGCGGACTACCCAAGTGTAAGGACTGCAGCAATGTGGATCTTCGAACATCTACATTTATGGTAGGTACAAAACTGTACTTTCTCCAACTCATACTTACATTTCACCAGTGCCCATTCTACCATCAGAAAAGAGGTATTATAAAAGGGCAGGTACGCAAGATGTAGCAGGATGACATCTGAGGATGATGACTTTGAAGTTGAATGTTCTTTTCTTGGTAAGTTATTTAAGGAAAGAGGATACTCGGATGCCTTAATACAAAGTGTATAAAGAAGTTCTGGAGGGGAGAAATGAGAAATTCAAAGCCATCTTAGGCAAGAATAATGTTTCCACAACACTACTGGAGTATATACTGGTGAAGTGAATGATTACAGAAAGGTGTTTGTTTATTATGGAATATAATGGACATAGTAAGAATGTTAAATCTATAGTTGAAACAGTGGAATAGGTTTATAGCCCTTACAGATTTAAAGGAAATAATTGAATACTGTGTACAGGAAAGGACTGAACTTAACAGAAATATTAGAAAATTATAAAAATGCAGTTATTGTTACCCAGGGGAGGAAAAAGGGAACATTTAAGCGTAGAAAGTGTTCACAGTGTTCATTTATTTCCCATAAAGAATCCATTTTTGTAAAGAGTAGAAAAAAAGTTTGGAAGGGAAGAAATATTATAATTGTAACTTGGCAGGGCTAGTATATATAGCAAACTGCGACCTATGTGGCTTATTCTACATAGGTAAAACTGAAAGACAACTCAGAAGGAGAATTTACGAATACAATTTTGATATTCAGAATGAAAATGTGAACAATGCCCTCTTCACGCACACTAAAACGTGTTAAGGCAAAAGTCTCCTTTGTCCTAGAGGATGTAAAGAGGAATAAGAGGGTGGTGCTTGAGAAACACAAATTGAGTGTAAAGAACTGTGGTGGCAGGTAACTTTAGAAGCCAATACATTTCCTGGCTTAAATGAGCACATCTCTATTAAGCCACTTCTAAAAATGAGAGCTGCCAAGTTATAGCTAAAAGGATGTATTTTCTAATATCTTTTGAACTGTTTTCCCTGAAAGTGTAATTTTCACTATTTCCACCAGATGGAGGACCTGCAGTTTTATTACATCACCATATACACACATGTATTTGTTTTTATTATTTAATTATTTTACCTTTTGCTTATATTTTTACAGTATTATTCCACTTACAGTTTTTGGTGATCAATTGAAACTTATGGTTTTAAGTTGCAGTATACTATTTTTGTGAACAAATTCATGCCAGGTCAAAGTTCATTGTGCAAAAGGAAGTTGTCTTACTAATTTGAACTTGAATGTTGTTCCCATTGGATAAAAGCTAATTCATAGGTAGGTACTAGACTATCGGCCCTAGGGCCTATACAAACCTAGCCAAAAAGGTACCCTGACTTTTGCCACCCAAGAAAATTATTTTTCTGTGCCCCTGTTGAGCACAGCCTGGGGTGAATTTCCTACTTCCCATCCAATCATCAAGATTTTTCTTGGAGTGCTAATGAGGAGCTTTGTTTGATATAGATAGGTAATTTGTTCCAGAGTATGGGAAGTGTCTGGGATAGGAATCTATCCCTCCAGCATGTTCTGTTTATTGTGGTGACAAGGTTTAGGTCCCTAGAGTGTGTAGCCCAGAGGGACTGGGATTTCTTTAAGTGGAGCATGTCCAGCAGCTCTGGGCCTCTGAATAGCGATATATAACGGAGTAAAGCTGGAGTTATTTGAGACTGTCAGTGTAGGGCAACTGTTTGAGGCCAGTAATCCTCTTTGTGAGGTATTTCTGCGGCCTTTTCAGTTGTTGTAGGTGTCTTGTGAGGTATACACCAAAAGGGACATTGTACTCTATAATGGGGCTAATGAGTAACGAGTCGAGGGAAACAATGACCTCTTTTATTCCTGGATGAGAAACCATTTGTGATGAGGTGTGCCACGTAGAAGGATTTCCTGACTACTGTGGTGATATGATTATCAAAGGAGGGACTACTGTCCACCTGTGTCCCAAGGTCTCATCATACTTTCCATGTTAAGTAGACCACCACCTATGTGGTAGCTCATGGCTACAGAGTTTATGCCAAAGGGGATGACAATGCACTTTTTGGCATTGAGCTTGAGGCCATGGCTTTGACACCAGGCATCTGTCTCAGTGAGGCCCTTTTGTAGGATGTCCACATTGTTAGGAATTTAAATTATGGCTCCTAATTTGCAGTCATCTGTGAACTTCCATCAGCCAAAGACCTTCTGTGTTGGCCTGTACTTCAGAAAAAGTAGATACCAAACAAGAGAGGACCCAGGACTGAATCCTGTGGTACTCCACTTGTCACTGGTCTGAAGTCAGATTTGGAGTTTGCTACTTTCACAGCGTAGGTTCTGTCAGTGAGCCAGTTGGCAACCCATCTTGTGACATAGGGATTTATACCTAGTTTAGTGAGTTTGTCTATAATTCTAGAGTGGGGGATGGTGTCAAAAGCCTATTTGTGATATAGATAGGCTGTGTGAACCACCTTACCCTTGTCTACAGCTTTGGTGACTGCTTCAAAGAAGTCTTAACAGGTTTAAGAGACATGATCTGCCTTTTACAAACCCAAACTGGGTGGTGTCCTAAGTTTGGAGATTACCAATGCCTTTAAGTTCCATGATACATTCCATGGCCTTGCCGACCAGGCTCGTTAGGCTAATGGGGTGGTAGTTCCCGGGGTCTGTGGTGGCTCCTCCTTTGTGGAGTGGGATAACCATTCTGTAGTTAATGTAGAACACAGCCTGGGATGTTGTCAGGTCCCATGGATGCTGTGTTTTTGGCTTCAGAAAATGTGGTTTTTACCTGTGCAGCCATGATTACAGGAACTTTGTTGTTGTTCTGGTATAGAGATGGGCCCTTTAGGGGGTGAGTGGAGGGTAAAGTTAGCACTGAACCTGTCTGCCAGGATGTTGGCAATATCAGCTGGTTTTGTATATTTAGTGCCATTGTGCTGTAACTCAGAGCAGACCTGAGTGTTGCCATTGAGATTCTTGACATTGCTATTGAATGCTTTGTGGTTGTCTTTAGAATCAGTGGCGATTTGGTTTTCATAACTAGCTTTGGAGGATTTTATGAGTGATCTCAGCTTTTTACTGAGGCTGACCAGTTCTTCCAGTCATGGGATTTTAGTCTTTTTTGCAACAGTTTTTTTCTTCTGTTGTAGAGTTTGTTTATGGCAGGGGACCACCAGATTGGCTTCCTTTTTTTGAAGGATAACATCTTGGTTCTGTTAGGGATAGCACGATCCATCCACTCGTGTAAGTGCTTATAAAGTGCATTTATGCAGGATTCAGCAGTCATACCTCTGTTGTCAGTCTGCATGGGTGTTATGACGTTTGCCACTTCTGTCTTAAGCAAGAAGTTGGCTTTGGAGAAATGTTTTATGGTGGTTTCTCTAATGGGGAGTTGTGGGCGGGATGTGGATGTCTAGGCTGATTAGCTTGTGGTCGGATCTGACCAACGAGGAATTGACCTCTGGTGTGGAACACTGGTCGCCCATGTTGGTAATGACCAGGTCTATGATATTGCTGCCCCTGGTGGGGGTGTGGATACATTGATCCAAGGAATTGGAATTTATGAATTCCAGAAAATGTTGAGCAAAAGAGTTGGTACATGAGTAGTTTTCCTAGTTAATGGTGGGGTAGTGGAAATCACCCATTATTAGGGTGTTGGGTTGTACCCTAATATTTTCCAGTGCATCAAGAAATGAGGAGTGGGAATCCTGGGGCATGGTGGGGGGGGGATCTGTAGCAAGTTACACTTTGGATTGTGGTCTTGCCCAGAGTTAGTTGCACTTGAATAATCTCAGATGCATTATGCTGAGCAACTAGCCTGCAGGTGTGATATCCTTAAGGAATATGGACACACCTCCACCTTTAGTGTTTTGGTCCAGGTTAGGTGGCTAAAAGGTGTGGTATGAATTATAGCCTGTTAATGCAGGGGTGCTCTCTGGAGCCTTGAACCAAGTCTCTGTCGCCTTGAACCAAGTCTCTGTCACTGCATAGATGTCGATATTCTCCATTTTAAGGAGTGCCTTAAGTGAGTGCATTGTGAGGTTTAGACTTGAAGCATTACCCTCAGATTTTGCTTGCTTGTACCTGTTACGGTGGTGAATTTGTCATTTGAACCTTGCCTAAAAAAGGCACTTTAGGGGTGGCAAGAGCCTTAGCCAGTATCCAGAATCCCAAGGGCAATAGGTGCAGGCCATCTCTGGCAAAATATCATGGTCTGTCGATTGTCATCCCAGGCAGATACTGGATCCCCTTAGAGTGACACCAGAAGCTTAGACGATTGTTGGTCAGTCATTTTGTCCTTGTACTGTGGTATAATTCTGGGTGATGGCAGGTTGCTACTCAAGGCTAGAGTCATACCTGCCTGGGCTACAAGATGGTAGACCTCCTCCATGTCTCTCTTCCTGTAGTCCAGGGAGGTACGTCTTAGGTCATTCACACCAACATGGACAATGGCAGAGTCATATTTGTACTTGTGGACTGACCTGAGTGTGTGTGTTATGTGGCGTTTCCTGGCAGCTGACAGTAACTTTCTCCTTGCTTAGCCTAGTGAGTGGAACATCAGTGTGCCTGACTATAGAGTCACCAATGACTAAAGTGTTGGGTATATTGTTATGCCTTATGGGCTGTGGTTGTGTGGCACACTGAGTTTGTGGGCTATGTGTCATTTGGGTTGTGTTGGGGGGTGGAGGTTGTATGCTTTTCTGCTTTGGAGGTCTCTGTTGCTTGAGCAGATTTTTATTGAGAGCCTCCACAAATGTTGGTGTGTGTTTTGTGTTGCTATTTGTGTGTTTTGGTGATGTAGGTTTTAAGGGACTATGTGATGAGTGTGATGTGGTGCAAGTGTTTACCTTCTCCGCATGACTGTCTAGTCGAGTCTTTGGTGAAGAGAGCTTTGCTTCCAGTTTTGTTATATAAGTGCGTCTCTCACAGGTTGTAATGTTGGGAGGTAGGAGGAGAGTGTTGTCTGTGTACATAATGCAATTGCTGCATTGCCCCAAGATGCCCATATTCATCAGGTAAGAAGAGAAAACACTGGGAGCTGACCCTTAGACATTCCTGGATAGGTGCTTATTAAGTACTAAAAACTGTTTTCCTCTAGACAAGTGAGGAAAGTTGAGTGCTCTAGTAATTTGTAGCTTATTTAGTGCTTACGAGTTCTGAACAAGTGCTGAACTCAAAGAAACAAATTTGTTTGCTAAAACTAAAAAAAAATGGCTAGTTCTAAGGGAAAATTTGAAGAGCAGACTTTATGGTGCCGGGAATAGTTTAACCCTAGTTAAGCGGCGATGCATAAAGTGTATGTTTTTTGTTTTAATATAACTGTAGCAAATGAGCAAACTGATTTAAGCAAATTAACCAATAAAAAGCTAAAAACAGCCCTGTTCCAGCAGTCTTTGATCAGACAAGTTCTAACTGCACACTCCTACCACTAGGGTGCAGGAGAAACCTTCTCCAAAAAAAGATGGTCTGGATTAGTGCTCAAGTTATACAAACAAATCTAGATTCAGCAGGTCTGAATTTAGTCTATGCTACAGCAAACAAGGCGTACCAATTTCAGAAAGAAACAGTTCAAATAAGCAGGCACAATAAGCCTTTAACCAGAATCCCCAAGCTCAGAAGGGCAGAATCTACCCTCTCCTCCCACAAGAGTGCAGACCACACCTTCTTAATGTAAAATAACTGGCCCAAAGCCCAAGTGCTTAAACCAAAACTGATGCACTTTTAGAATAACACACACTAAGACTTCAATCAGCAACTCCCAAATTAGAAGGATGTAAGCTACCTGTCCTGCCACAACAGTGCAGACCACAAACCTTCTTAATGTAAAACAACTGGTCTGAAACCCAAGTGCCTCAACCAAAGGCTTAGATTAACAGTTACAATTTAATCAGGCTACTAACAAGCGGTAATAGATGCAGCAGAATAAATGCAATAAAGTAGGAAGAAACACGAATACAGTAAAAGCAAATGAATAAAGTGCAATTTTTTTATATATAACAATAGAAAACAAGCAAACTGATTGTTTGGCAGGGTTTATAATGAGCACTTTATATTGTGAATTTTTTTTACATCTGAGGAAGTTAATTGAAATGAAAACGCAGTGTGATTTTAAAGAGTTTATATATCTGTTTTTTGGTGCTGTTACAGTTTTTGCCAAGTGGTTTAAAGCTAGATTTCTTACCATTTACTGCCTGATTCTCCTTCAGCTGCCTTTCTTTTGGTTATTGGTACTTTTTGGCAACTGCTTCTGTGTTTGAAGATATGTATGCACGTGTGTGTATGTATATGTGTGTGTGTGTGTGTGTATATATATATATAAAAAATATGGGTCTACTTCGCTTGTTTGAAATTACACTTTGAACCATAGAAGGTCTAGACCCAGTTTAGCGAAAATATGGGTCTACTTCTCTTGTTTGAAATTACAGTTCGAACAAGGGAAGGTCTAGACCCAGTTTAGCGAAAGTGCACTTTTGTGAAACTCAGTTTACCAATCTCGGACTGCATTCTCGCACTTACTGTATATAAGTAGCGAGTGTCCGGTCCGGCAAACAAGAACACATTTTAGCAGGAGGGCAAGCCCCCCTGCACCCCCCACACCCACTCCAGGATCACACTGCAGTGGGGAAAAGGTATATTTCCTTGTCTCCACTGTACTGCGGCTTTGTAAATTGAGTTTCACAAAAGTGCACTTTTGCTAAATTGGGTCACGATCTTCTCTTGTTGGAACACATGTAATTTAGAACAAGAGAAGTACACACACACACACACACACACACACACACACACACACACACACACACACACGCACACACAATATATCCCCCAGTTATCCTGTTGTGTGTTCTGTGTTAACTGAATTTTAGGAGGACCCTCTTGTTTCATAAGGCTGCCTTTGAGGCTCAATGCTACTTTGTATTTAATTTGAAATGTTTTTAATTTTGTGTTAGATACTTAAAAAGCTTTCAGATATTTTTGTTAGTTTCAGAGTAAAACATATTTTTGTTATCTGTAGCATATTGCTGTTTTCTGACTGCTGCTCTTTAAATAAATAACCTGCTCAGCAAAGTGTAATTAAGTAGCATTTTGAAGTCTGTATATTTCAAGAGAATTAGCCTTCAAGCTGATTCTTTTAAAGCTTATACCTGGTACATACAAAGTTTATGCTTACCACATGCTTGTTGTTTGCATTTAGATTTTTCTGTTTTAAGAACGAAATCAGCACAGGGTAGTTCAAAACAGATGATCAACCAGTTGTCTTCTGTGGTTACTTAACATAGAGAAAGTCTTAGAAATGGAAGTGTGCTTCCTCTTTCTGAGCCTGCAGTGAAATTTATTTAAAAACACCTTTGTTTAATGCTTAGCAGCCTTCTGCAAATCATTTTCAGAACCCTGAAACTCCTAAATAGTGTTTATAGTTTCCTGTATTTTTGATAATGTGAAAAGCTTGACATATTAGTTATCAGTCTGAGTAAAATGCGATAGGAATATATAGTTAAATATAATAATTTTGTGAGGAGTTTTGAACCTATAATGTGAAGTTGTCCTGTCTCATCTTCATTCTATACTGATGGATTCAGAACCGATCCTCTGTTCTGACTCTGCTGCTTACTAGAGCTCGAGATCTCAAACTAGCTAGTGGCTGCATCCCTATCCCATGATGCTGTAGTGCCTACCCCAGATCTTGTTTGCTGCTGAAACAGATTGTGTCTCGACTAGCTCTGGCTGAGTACAAAACTTCTTTATTTTTCATTATGGAATGAATAAAGTCCTGGGGTCCAACCAAATATATAACAAATATTGCCACCCGAAAAGTAGCAATGAAACGCCAGGAAACTGGATACTGTGCCAGAGACAAAACTCTTTTATTGGTTTCACAATAGACAAGGTTAAGCGCTTTCATCAAAGTATAAATGACTTCTTCAGAACACATACTGTTAAAAAACACTCCCTTATATACATATCATCTCCCTTGAAAAAACCACCCAATCCATCAATCATTCAATTAAATATTAAGACATCTTAAAGACAAACAGTACCTGGTATAAAAATATTTCCCATCCATATTTTCATTCATTGCAATTATTATAAAATTACTAAAACTAACCTGAAAATATTTTTCATTATATTTCCAAGAAAAAGAAAACTAGCTGTAATTGCTTATTTGTTACTTATAGGTATATTGCTATTTTAACGATGTCCTTCAAGGATGCATCTGCAGTCCTAACATATGGGTTGTCCTGCCTCAGGCAGCCCTTCGGTCGGCTGGATTCCAAAGTCTGGGTCTGGCCTCAGCTGATGTCGCACTTCACCTGACGTCATAGCTGCTGGGGTATAAAGGCATCAGCCGACGCCATTTTCCTCAGTCTTTCTTGCCGCGCGGTGCCCGAAGCAGAAGCTGTTCACAAGTGCCGGTCGGTCAGATCCAGAGATTTCTACTACCGAAGACTTCTAAAAAAGCTAAGTACCCCGTTGGGGACTCTTTCTTGCCTCAGCCGATGTCAGACAAAGTAAATAATTGTTTAACTTGTGGGAAACAAATACCTCATAAGGATTTCCACTCTTACTGCCTTCCTTGCTTAGGCCCAGACCACGACGTATCAGCTTGTCTAGCCTGTGCTTCCTTCAACCGACGGATGCTTAGACGTCGGTCGGAGTTTGCAGAGGAGTTTTTTGGTCCCGCTTTTGCATATAAAATGCCGTCGGAGACTCCGACTACACAGTTAGCTAAAAAGCGCAAGGAAAAGGACCGACACTCGCGGCCTGCGGTTTCGGCTGAAACCACGGTTAGGCCAACCGCGAGTGTCTCTGTTTCGGCTGAAACCGAGTCCTCGGTTCTCCCTTCGGCCGAAAGCATGCCTCCGATAACCGAGGCCTCACAGACCATGACTGAATCGGCTACTGAAATTACTGCTGCAGAAGCAGGCACCCAGGATTTGTCAGACACTATTCCTTTAGACATCTCTACCCCTGCATGTGGGGCTACTAGACCCCCTGCTTCTATGTCTATTAAGGCCTTTTCCAGGGCTAAAGCAGCCAAATCTTCTAAGGCCTTACCTACAAAAGCTCCCTCACACAGGCCTACCTCTAGTTCCCAGATACTCAGCCTGGCTGAGGATCTTATTTCTTTGATCAGGGGATCCCAACCTCACCCAGACAGGGCCTCTTAACCTCCTCCAGATAAGAGGCCTAGGACTGAACCCCCTGAACCTGTCTCTACAGACTATTCCTCGGATGACTCAGATATTTCAGACCATCAGGAAGGCCCATATTCTCCTTATGAGGATTCTGATGCAGAAGACTCAATTCCTTCTGCTTCTCCTCCTGAAGAATTTTCTTTTGGGGAAACCCTACACTCTATGAGGGAACACTTCCAATGGCAGGGCCAGGATTTTTCAGATTCAAGGAAAAGGCTAAGGACTTTTTTTACACTTACCACAGCATAGGCCTTTAGCCATTCCTCCAGTACTATCAGTTGTTGATGATGCATATAATGATGCCAGTACTGCCCCTGATTCTCTTCCTCCGGCCCCTGCCAAGCCTGACAGATATTACAGGGTCCCGGACACACACTACCACTTGTATAAGGCTCATGTTGCAGTCCCAGAAACCATTTCACAGGGCCTTAAATGTGTGGCAGCTGCCTCTGCCAAAAACCCTCTTCCCTCTGAAAGGGAATCTAGAGCATTAGAGAGATGGGGTAAAAAGGTTTATACATCTGCTACTCTTTCGGCCAGGGCCTTAAACTGTCAATTTCACATGATTCAGTACCAGGAATTTTTGTTAGACCAGCTAAATAAAAAACTGTCCTCTCCTGAACCTATAGACCGTAAGTCCCTTCAGGATTTGGTACATAACTCTCAGCAGGTCAGTAATCATTTTTTAAAATGTGGCTATGATGCACTGGAGGCTTCTTTTAGATCAGCTATGACTGGAGCAGTGATTCGAAGGCATGCCTGGTTAAAAGAGCAGTCCTTACCAGACCATGTTAAGTCAAAACTCCTAGATGCTCCTATGGAGAAACAAAGTTTGTTTGGCTCCCCTGCACAGGAGGTTCTAAATAAAGTGGAAGAAAAAGCAAAATCTGTCCAAACAGTCAAGGATTTTTTACAGGTCCAACCAACGAGGTTTAGCAGAAATTGGCCTTCGAAGAATTGGTCCTTTCCAGACACCTCCAGAGCACAGAGAGGCAGAAATAGACACCCAAGAGGCAGAGGTCAATCTAGGGGTGCCTACAGGGGACGTCAGTGGCAACCTGCCAACCAGAGAAGTGCTGCCACAGCTGCAACTGCAACCATTTCCACAGGACAGACACAATGACTTGGCTCTGATTCCGCCTACCAGGGAACAACTGGAAGCACCCTTGGGCGGAAAGCTAGCCTTATTTTCAGACAACTGGCATTGCATTACAGGAGACAAATGGACTTTACAAACAATAGACAAGGGCTACAGGTTTCACTTCCACACTTTACCAAAAAAGAGAGGAATGCCAAACCTTCCACCAAACCAAAAAACAGAGGCTCTAAAACAAATCAACAACTTACTAAGGATGAGAGCTATAGAAAAGGTACCACCTATGGAACAAGGCCAAGGATTTTACTCCAGACTATTCCTTGTACCAAGAAAAGAAAATCAATGGAGACCTATTCTTGACTTGTCCGCACTGAACACATACCTCATTGTTCCAAAATTCAAAATGCTGACCCTCCAGCAACTTCTTCCCATGCTGGGCAAGGAGTCTTGGCTGGTGACTCTAGATCTCAAGGAGGCATACCTGCACGTCCCTATACGACCAGATTGCAGAAGACACCTCAGATTTCTTGCAGGATCAGAGCATTATCA
Source organism: Protopterus annectens (assembly GCF_019279795.1). Taxonomy (NCBI): domain Eukaryota; kingdom Metazoa; phylum Chordata; order Ceratodontiformes; family Protopteridae; genus Protopterus; species Protopterus annectens. Next base: position 1,743,748,179 of record NC_056726.1, on the reverse strand, counting down.
ATTCTCAGCATTGCCCTTTGGCTTATCTACTGTGCCCAGAGTATTCACGAAATGCCTGGCATCAGTAATTGCTCATTGCAGGCTTCAGGGAATTCAAATTTACCCATACCTGGACGACTGCCTAATACAAGCGGACAACAAGACAAAATTGACAAAAGATTTGGCAAATGTCATACAACTGTTGCAAGCCTTGGGATACACAGTCAACATTCAAAAGTCAAGGCTAGTACCATCCCAAAGGATAACATTTTTGGGTGCAGAACTGGATACAACAACTCAGATGGCTTTTCTCACAGAGGAAAAACAAAAACAACTACCAGTCTATTTCAGGACATTAACAAAACTAACTCTGCTTACTGCAAGGAAAGTCCTGCAAGCCCTGGGTTACATGGCATCCTGCATAATATTGATCCTGCATGCCAGGCTGCATATGAGAAAGTTGCAATGGTACCTAAGGAATGTATGGTCTCAACACAAGCACAGTCTAGAAGCCCAGATTCCAATAATTCCATGCCTGAAAACAGAATTCCTGTGGTGGGCTCAGGCCTGTCAGATGAACAGAGGATTGCCTTTCCACAAACCACATCCAAGCCAGACCATCACCACGGACGCCTCAGACCTAGGCTGGGGGGCACACATGGAGGACAAGTGTATACAAGGCCTATGGTCCCAAGACCAGCTGAATCTACACATAAATCTAAAGGAGATGCTGGCAGTGAAACATGCAATCCAGGCATTCAGACCATTCCTCCAACAAGGTCACCTGCTGATAAGGACGGACAATACCACAGTCATGTGGTACATCAACAAACAGGGAGGTACACACTCATATCCTCTATGCCGGATGGCAATGGACCTGTGGAATTGGCCCCGAATCTCAACATTCAACTGCAGGCCAGATTTGTACCAGGAAAAGAAAATTTACTAGCAGACACCTTAAGCAGAACTACCACGGATGCTCACGAATGGATGCTGCATCCAGATATCTTCAAAACCATAACAAAGAAATGGGGAATGCCAGAGATAGACCTGTTCGCCTCCCCACACAACCACCAACTGAAGAAATTCTGCTCAAGAGTATTCCACCCACTTGCCTGGAGGGTGGACTCCCTTTCCTTCAGCTGGAAAAACCTGACAGCATATGCATTTCCACCTGTTCCTTTGATGTACAAAGTCCTACTGAAGATCAGAGAGGAATAGCCAAAGGTAATCCTGATAGCTCCAGACTGGCCAAGGCAACATTGGTACCCGCTACTGAGAAGCATGTCTCGGGCACACTCATGGCCTCTACCTCTATGTCCCTTACTTCTAACACAGAACAACTACAAGACCCTGCATCCAAACTTGAAAACACTGCAGCTAACTGCTTGGAATATTGCATAAAACAAAATCAAACCAGATTTATCTCAGAGGGTTAAGGACATTATCCTGGAGGCACGCAGACCCTCCACAAGGAAAACATATTCAGCCAAATGGAAAAGATACCTCATTTGGAGTGCAGCAAAGGGAGAAAATGTCTCATTGGCAAACATAGCACACATCCTGGAATACTTAGCAGAACTGTTCCACAATGGCCTGTCCTACTCCTCCATTAAGATTCATGCATCAGCAATTTCAGCAGAGTACAACATGGATCCTACTGTCTTCTCTCATCCTCTACTCAGGCAGTTCTTGAGAGGAATCAAAAACGTAAAGCCTCCAAGGAAACCACCTTTACCTGCATGGGATCTCAACTTTGTGCTGGAAAAATTAACACTTCCCCCTTTTGAACCAGCAGCAACAGCAGATTTACAGTTCTTATCTTGGAAAACTGCATTCCTGCTAGCAATCACTTCAGCAAGAAGGGTATCTGAGTTACAGGCATTAATGGCAGTGCAGCCTTTCCTTATCTTCCATCAGGATAGAGTGTTTCTGAGAACTAATCCTACTTTTATGCCAAAAGTGGTCTCCAGGGTATCATTGAACCAAGCAATTCATTTACCTACATTCTTCCCCAACCCACAGAACAGGGGGGAAAGACTACTACATACCTTGGATGTGCACAGACAATTACACTACTATCTGGACAGAACTAAGGCCAGCAGAAAAACTGACCAGCTTCTGGTAGCATATGCAACAGGAGTGCAAGGAAAAGCAATTTCAAAACAGACAATCTCAAAATGGATAGGAATTTGCATTAGATTTTGCTACTCTTTTCATGGAAAGACAACAACTGAAAATATCAGGCCTCACTCCACAAGAGCTACAGCCACCACTACAGCTTTCCTACGAGGAGTGGCTACCAAAGACATTTTAGAAGCTGCTACTTGGAGCTCCGTGCATACATTTGCCAAGCATTATAATCTTCCTTTATACTCCAGATCCCGAGCAGGTTTTGCAACTGCTGTTTTGCAAGGGATCTTAACTCCACCATCATTATCTTAGTGCCTCCTCCCCCAGTTTGGCTATGGTATTCTACCCATATGTTAGGACTGCAGATGCATCCTTGAAGGACATAGTACAGTTTTGTACCTACCATAAATGTAGATGTCCGATAGGTATGCATCTGCAGTCAGGATTACCCACCCTCCTTCCCCTCTGTGGTATTCCTAGGGTACTTACCCCTCTTTTAGCTAGCTGGGGGAATCTATTATGGTGTATTTGTTTGTATGTATATATGTATATATATTTTGCTTTCTACTGTTTGGAATTATCTGCATTTATCCAAATTTAGCCTTCCTAGAAGGGCACCTGGCATCTGGGGCAAGAAACACTGAGGAAAATGGCGTCGGCTGATGCCTTTATACCCCAGCAGCTATGACGTCGGGTGAAGTGCGACATCTGCCGAGGCCAGACCCAGAATTTGGAATCCGGCCGACCGAAGGGCTGCCTGAGGCAGGACAACCCATATGTTAGGACTACAGATGCATACCTATTGGACATCTACATTTATGGTAGGTACAAAACTGTACTTTCATTTAGTTACTTAGATTAGCACTAATTTAGTTTGTGTGCGCGTGTTTTTTGAGGTGTATTCAGGCCTCCATAGATAGCAACTTCTGTTACTGGAAAGAAGTACATTTCTAGTATTTGCCTTCCTCAAGTTGTTAAATTACTATTTTCAATAGTTCGTGCAGATTTGCACTGATTTAGAGTCTACCATGTGCCTTTTTTACAGGCCGTCGTATTTAGGACTTTACAATCCCTATCCCCTTATAACTCATGTGCAGTGTCTTATATATATATACATATATATATATATATATATATATATATATACATATATACATATATACATATATATATATATATATATATATATATATATATATATATATATATATATATATATACATATATATATATATATATACATATATATATATATATACATATATATATATACATATATATATATATATATATACATATATATATATATATATATACATATATATATATATATATATATATATACATATATATATATATATATACATATATATATATATATATATATATATATATATATATATATATACATATATATATACATATATATATATATATATATACATATATATACATATATATATATATATATATATATATATATACATATACATATATATATATATATATATATATATATACATATATATATATATATATATATATACATATATATATATATATATATATATATATATATATATATACATATACATACATATATATATATATATATATATACATATATATATATACATATATATATATACATATATATATATATATATATACATATATATATATATATATATATATATACATATATACATATATATACATATATATACATATATATATATACATATATATATATACATATATACATATATATATATATACATATATATATATACATATATATATATATATATATATACATATATATATATATATATATATATATATATATATATATATATATATATACATATATATATACATATATATATATATATATACATATATATATACATATATATATATATATATATATATATACATATATATATATATATATATATATGTATATATATATATATATATATATATATATAATTTTTTTCCCCCCTATTGTCATTACTTCCAACAGGAAATTTGAAAAATGTGTTGAGTGCTTATTCTATGTACCACAAATATAAATATATATATATATATATATATATATATAGAGAGAGAGAGAGAGAGAGAGATCTTAATCTTTAGTGTTTTGAGAGTGCTTATTTCAGTCTCTCCCTTCAATTCAGATCTAGTTTAACTTAGAAAGCTATTTGTTTCTCTTGAATCCCATTTAAATTAGAGGGTGCCTTGTGTGTGTGAGAGAGACTAGAGTTTGTTCATTATGTCAAAGCAACAAAAAGAAGTGAAACTGTCTGGTTTCAGAAAATGTCCAAAATGTTTACAGAGAGTATCCATCACTGATGGGACATATTGAGTGTGTTTACTGTCTAGGGACCATCCATGTACAGGAGACCTGCTCCTTTGCCATTTGTTTAGTGCCAGAGTGTTACAGGAGCATAAAAACAAACTCATCTTAGAAGGGTTACTTAAATCCCCTTTTGAAGAAGCCTTGGACAAGACTCAAAGTTCTCTAAAACCTCAAGAAAAAACTTCAAAAAGACCATCTCCTTCTACCTTAACTGGATCATCAGAGCCATCCACTAAGCAACCCAGGATGTCTCCGACATCTTTGGAAAAAACTGAACAAGTCAGATGTACTGCATCAGTTTCATGTGTGTCAGAACCAATGGCTTTAACAGTCCGGAGCCATTCACCAGTATTGGAGCCGGTCTCCTCAACTCTTAGATTTCCGTTGTTGCAATTTGTGGCATCCACTCCTTCATCCAGATCCTCCAGGAGCTTATCAGATGTTGACGTGGATCGTGTGGTGCAGAGACTACTCAAGACACTGGCACTAGCCAGATTGTTGGAGCTGCATCTGGGAAGCTCGGAACCGACGGTAGCTGTCCCTTTACCTTACATTCCTCTTCCAATTCCAGCTCGAGTTTTGGAGCTGGAACCGACATTGATGAAACTGAGACCTACTGCAGTCTCTTCAGTTCCTATCACTCTGACTACATCGGAGCTGTCAGAGGTATCTAGGGGCCGACACCAGTCTGGTCCGGGGGGGATAGTCGGGTTGAGACCTTTTCAGCTCTGACCTTACCTCTGTGCCTTGGCTTGGGTGAGCTCGGCTCCTCCCTCTGCTTCAGAGTCAACCCCTATGGTTCTGGGGGATGTCCTCCGATTCTTCGGAATAGGGGACTTCCACGGGCCATGGGAGGGGGGCTTTCGCAGCTATGAGGAGAGCCCTGTCCCCACAGACATCATCATCATTGTTGGACTCAAGGGTTTCATCCCCAAGAGTACAGGTATCTGCCTCCACACACACACACGGTCCCCCTTCAACATAGAGATCTTAAGCCTCAGGACGCCCCATCGGGAGAGACCCTATCTTCCAAAACCTCTCCAGAATGTCTCACTGAAGAGTTCCCTTGGAAGAAGTTATGCAAGTGGAAGCATGTAGTCTCCCCTGATGAGTCAGTCACATCGGACACGGACCTTGAGGAGTCAGAAAGGTCCCCAAGGTCACCCTCGGAGGATGTTTCATTTGCGGACATCCTGGAAATTCTTAGAAAGAGAGGCAACTGGAAGTCCATTTCCCTCTTCTGATGAAGAGTCCATGTACCTAAATGCTTTTGGGTGTCAACTTTTAGCCACCTGTGTTCTCCGCCTTTCGACGAATTGATGGACTTAGTTTGTAGAAAGCCATGGGAGTCTCCAGATCCAATGGAGCCTGTCCCTCAGAGGCCTAACAAATTTATCGCCTCCCCAGATGACAAAACCTTTTTAACCAAAGGAGTCCCTGTAGATGCTATGGTGGTGGCAGCAGCCATGGAGGAGGAGCTATCTGAGACTTCCACATCTGCCCATACCCCGAATAAAGGAGGTGCTGATGATGGACAGGTATGGAAAGTGCATGTTTTCTTCAACGGCCTTCACTCATGGGTCCCTGAATTACCTTTTGCATTTTACAAGACTCCAGAGAGATCTAAAAGAGGTTGGAGATACTCTACAGGGTACAGTAGCTGTGGGGGGTAGCAGATAAGGTATCTTCACAGCTGGCCACCCTTAATTCAGTGGTTAGTTCATCCATGAGGCTTGCCTCATGCAGTCGATGGAGCGAGCAGATCGGCGGATTCCAGAATTGCCTTTAGGAGGCATTGCTGGATGTGCTTGTGCAATTTTGGAGAACCTTTCAAGTCATCCTTTGTCAATACCCCATTTAATGGCTCGTCCTTGTTCGGACCTAATGTCAATGGAAATACTTACCTGGAGTGAACAAGAAAGATAGACTCTCTCTGCCGTCTGAGTCCATTTTTCCACACCTTCTAGACCCTATTGCAAAGGTCAAAAGGGAGGAAAAATGTGATTCCGAAAATCCCAGAGAGCTTTTCAGGGTACACAGGCTGAACCTTCCTCCAGGGGCAAAGGAGGAGGTAATAATGGAAGACACCACCCACGTGCCAGAGGGGGGGGGGGTCCACAAAACCATGGTGACTGAGAATCTTTCTTCGGTAAACCCTTTTAGCTCTCCTGAAAGGAGGCCTGCTTGTCTGCCTCTGGAGGCAGTCGGGGGTCGCTTATCTCTGTACCCACAAGCCTGGCTAGATGTAACAAAAGGCAAGTGGGTATGAAGAATCATATCCAGAGATTACTCAATCCCTTTTTCTATGCCACCTCCAAGCATCAGTAAATTCCCGGATGTTTCACCCAGTCACAGGGAGCAAGCGGCTTCAGAAATTCAGAAGTTGCTGCAAAAAAGAGTCATCCAGTCAGCCCCTGCAAACCAGATAGGGTCTGGAAATTATTAAAGGTTCTTTTTAGTTCCAAAGAAGACAAGGGACTGGTGACCTATATTGAATCTGAACAAAGTCAACAAGTCTGTGGAAAAGACAAAGTTCCGGATGGTCATGTTGTAGTCAATACTTCCCTTTCTAGGGTAGATGATTGGATATGCTCTATAAACCTCCGGATTACATACTACCACATATAAATGGACAGGCTATCCAGGATAATCTGTGCTTTCGGCTAGGAGCCAGTCATTTCCAATTTCGAGCTCTGCCCTTTGGCCTCACTACAGCCCCCAGTGTGTTTACTAAATGCATGTGAGTAACGGCTCACCTGAGGTGTCTGGGATTCCGAGTGTTTCCATACCTAGACGACTGGCTCCTAACCACCACACCAAGCCCCTAATTATCCAAGCAAGCGACACTACCCTGAAACTGTGTGTCCAGTTAGGGATTTTGGGAAATTGTGAAAAGTCTGCTTTATAGCTATCACAACATATCGTCTTTATAGGAACAGAATTAAACACAAAAAGTATGATAGTCAAGCTGTCACCAGAAAGGGTTCAGACTCTTCATCTTCAAATCCAGGACCTCCTCTTCAAGACCAAGGTTCAAGCAAGAACAGTTTTAAAAGTACTGGGCACTATGGCAGCAGCAATAATTGTGATTCCTCTAGCAAGATTACACATGAGAATCCTCCAGTGGATGCTCTTCACTCAATGGTCCATGCAGGAGTTGCCTATGTCCCACCACATAATTCGGACAGAAACCTGCAAGAAAGGCCTTCATTGGTGGCTTCACTCTGACCAAGTAATGATGGGTTGACCTATTTTACCCCCTAATCTGATAACCACAGTAACCACGGATGCTTCCCAGATTGGGGGTGGGGCATTATCAGGGAAGAACAGCCCTAGGCACTTGGCAGGATCACAAAGCTCATTTGCACATCAATGTTCTAGAGATGAAAGCAGTGCTGATGGCATTGCAAGCATTCCAGGACTCTCTTCCAGTAGGTACAATTGCAATACAAAAGACAATATGTCATTTGTGTGGTACATAAACAAGGAAGGACCAGATTTTATCCCTGTTGTTGAGAAACCCTGAGAGTATGGCAATGGGCTATGCCCTCCCAGCGTTTTGTAATAGCATGTATATTCTGGGGAAATCCAACATGATAGTGGATAAACTAAGCAGAGCAATTCCAATGCCACACGAATGGTCCCTGAAGGATGAAGTAGCAGAAAAGATATTTCACAGCCTTGCTGTGGCCAATTTGCCACAGCCACAAATACAAAATGCAGCAGCTACTTTGCCCTCATCCCCCCTCTGGGGGAGTCCCCAAGGGATGCACTTGTACATGATTGGCCCCCAGGACTCCTTTATGCATTTCCACCCTTTCCTCTAATACCCAAAGTTCTTCAGAAAGCTAGCAGTCTGGGAAGGACTTTGATTCTAATAGCCCCATACTGACCTCGTCAAATATGGTTTGCGTTCTTTGAGCCTCATCTTCTGGATGATCCTTGGATTCTGGACCCGGTGCCAGACTTACTGACACACTCTGGGACTCTCCATTCATCTCTTCACTCCCTAAAATTGACATCTTGGCTGCTCCGGTTCCCAGTACAGCCAGGCTACACAACTTTATCCCACAAGTCCAACACATCTTAATCTCTTCTCATAAAATGTCTATAAGGAAACTTTATCATAGTAAATGGAAAAGATTTTCAGTTTGGCCTTTGCAAAACTCTATCGACCCTTACTCAACACCCTTGCCATTCATTCTAGAATTTTTGGCTAAGCTTTTTAATGCAGGAGCAGCTGCAGCAACTCTTCGAGTCCAGCTGGCAGCAATCTCAAATTTTCATATTGGAAAGGAGGGGATGAATATCATGTCTCATAAAATTTCAAAAGCTTTCCTGAGAGGCACCAACTTGCTAAGACCATTGATATGGCCACTATTCCACCATGGAATCTAAATTTTGTTCTTTCCTACATAATCCTTCCACCATTTGAGTCAGCATCATCCTGTAGCTTAAAACTTTTATCCTGGAAGACTGTTTTTCTAGTAGCAATCCCTTCAGCTACAAGAGTCTGAGTTACAAACTTTATCCATCAAACCTCCATACATGGTATTCCATAATTGTAGGGTTTCATTATGCACAAACACTTCCTTTCTATCGAAAATATGTTGAGGGTTCCATCTAAATCAATCTATAGATCTACCTGTTTTCTTCCTCAAATATGGCAATAAGGCAGAGTACATGCTTCTCCAACTTGATGTTCATAGACAGCTACACTTCTATTTACACAGAACAAAAGAACATAGAAAATCTGACCTATATTTTGTCTCATTTTCAGAAAATAGGAAAGGTCTAGCAGTAACAAAAATGACTTTATCCAGATGGTTATCAGATTGTATCTCATCCATCTATCAATCAGCAGACAAACAACTGATAAAGTAAAGGTGCATTCCACCAGAACTGTGTCCACTTCTCAGGCCTTTAAAGCAAGATTAGCAATAGATCCTATTTGTGCAGCAGCAACGTGGGCAAGGCCTCACACCTTTATCACTGATTACAAAGTAGATCTGGCCTCCAGGGACAGGGCTTCATTTAGGTCAATTTTTCTGAAGAATATTCTTCCATGTACCACCCAGGAAATATGATGCTACGGGCGCTGTCCCATCAGTATAGAATGAAGACGAGATAGGACAACTTCACATAAAGAAGTTATGTACTCACCATAATGTTCCATGTTTGTTCATCTCATCTTCTTTCTTGCGTCCCACCATCCTACCCCCAGCCTTCCTTTAGCTCCTGCAGGGTAGAGGAATCCCTCCTGTGCATCTGATATACTTTGATCCTTGTCCAAGCTTGTAAATATTGTGGATATGTATATATTGGTATAAATAGGGATAAATACATCAAGAAACAAGATCTGAGGTTGACACTACAGCATGATGGGATAGGGATGAAACCACAAGCTAGTTTGAGACGAGCTCTGGTAAGTGGCTGAGTCATAGCCAAGGATTCTGAACCCATCAGTATAGAATGAAGAAGAGATGGCCAACTCGCATGGAATGTTATGGTGAGTACATAACTTTTTTTCTTGTATTTTGGCCTCCTTTCATTTGCTTCTCTATGTCCTCTCCTAGTCCAATAGACTATTCCATTACTCCCTTCACTTAATGGATATTGTGGATAACTCTCCATCTACTATTTTTTTTTTGTAGTTTATTGCTTTAAATCAACTGGGTTTTGCACTGCTTTGCTTACTAATCTAATGTGAATGAGCAATAACTTCACAGATTTTACATTTTTGTTTGTTAATCATGCAATAATTCCTTCAATTAATTTAATCAGCAGTGCATCATGTTCTGTATTAGTGCAGTGTGTTGAATTTAGTTAGTTTTGCCTTGCAAGTCCCACGTATGTTGTAATTACTGAACTGAATTTGACTTCCCATTGAACTGTTGGCAGTCATAACACCAAGTTCATACTTGCCAAAAATAATTATGAAAATGCAGAAGAATGAATATTGAACATTTTTTTTCTCCTTTAAACTTCCTTTTTTTTTTTTTTTTGCAGGGGACTTCTTTTTTGTAGGGGCAAGTCCTCCCTGCACCCCTAATGTTGGAGCCAATCCCCCATACACCCTAAACTTGTACAGTGGATATAAAAAGATGTTAAGTTGTCAATCTCACCTTCATTCTTGCTGGATGGGTTCGGAGCCGATCCTCGGCTCCGACTCGGCCACTTACTAAAGCTTGAGAGCTTATTTTACCGGCTCGAGGCAACCCTATATCCCATGATGCTAGGCGATAACTCTCCAGATCTCGTTTGCTGCTTTCCCTTGCAAGGTGTGTTCTTTTACCGGCTCCTGGTAAGTCTTTATATATATATATATATATATATATATATATATATATAATGTTCAGTCACCCTTTTGAGTTAATTTTTCACCTAGTTGTTTCTTTTCAATAGTTAGCAACTACCTTTAACTCTTACTGTTTTATACCTTCCCTTTTTATACCTTATATCCCCCCCCTCCACTCTTAGGTTAGGCCTTAAGCCTGCCCCTTTCCTAATTTTTCTTAGGGATCCTGTGGATTGTTTTTGTGTTAGTATCCCTATTAACATTTTTATTGTTAATTTATAGATTTTTGAGAGTGTGCGTGTGTGTTTCTCTCTCACCTTTGTGAACCGTTGACACTGTTATGTCGAAGGAACCAAAGGAAACTAAGGTCTCAGGCTTTAAGAAGTGTGACTCATGCTGTCAGAAAATGGCTCTGACAGACGGTCACACTTCTTGTGTTTACTGCCTGGGACCCCTGCACCTGCAGGACTCTTGTTCAGTATGTCATGCATTCAGTCCAAGAGTCCGGCAGGAGCGCAGGAACAAACTTATACTGAGGGACTTGTTAAAGCCCGAGGGCTCCCCAACTAAGTCTGCGTCAGGGAGGCCCTCGAAACCAGAAAAAGCGTCAGCTCCAAGTACTAAGCCTTCGGCTGCTGGCTCCTTGTCTGTGCCTAGCAGAGCCGATCCTTTTGAGTCACAGGTTCCTGTCTCTGCACCACTCGGTGCCAATACCTCTGAGCCCATGCTTTCACTGTCTGCTCCGGCTGGAGCCGACGTGTCCTCGGCTCCATTGGCTCCATCTAAGAAGAGGTCAAGATCCCCTTCATTGGAGTCCATCCATTCGGCTCCGAGGTCTCCCCTGCTCTCGGAGCAGAGCCATCGGAGACTATCTTCTCAGTCGTACAGACTTTCAGAACATGACCATGAGAGAGTGGTAAGTAGGCTGTTAAAGTCTCAGGCATTGGCCCAGATGATCTCTAGCCCATCTCATCAGATGGTAGCTATTATGACTCCACCTAAATTTCCTCCTTCGACTCTCCCTCAGAGTTCGGAGCCGGAGCTCCTCGGAGCCGTGACTGTTGTGGCATCTGAGCCGATACCTCCCCCTTCGGCTCCTTTGTCTTCCGCTCCGATCTCCTCCTTGATACCTTCATTGGACGGATCCAGGCGCCTGATCTCTCTTGGCTCCGAGGGGGCGAGTGGCATCGGACCATTGTCCGACCCCGTTCTCCCTCTCGGAGCATCGGAGCTGGTGAGCTCGGCCCCGACATCGGCCTCGGAGCCTTCCCTGTCAGTGCGGCCTGGGGTTCCTACCTCTTCGGAGCGGGGGCCCTCTGGCCTTTCCGATAGGGGAGCCTTCGAGGTGATGAGGAGCGTACTAGCCCTAGGGCATAGTCAACGGTCAGCTCCATCAACTCCTCCCACTACAGTGCCTGCTGATGTCCCTTCCCACTCTCTTGCTCCCGGACCCAGAGATCCAACACCTCCAGTTTCCCCACTGGGAATTTCTTCCTCTTCCGAGGCTTCTCCTGACCTGTCAGCAGAGCCTCAGCGTAAGAGGGAGCATGTGGACTCCCCTGAGTCCATTACATCTGACACCGACTTGGATGAGTTGGAGGGATCCCCAGAGTCCCCCTCTGAGGATGTCTCTTTTTCAGACATCCTAGAAATCCTGAAGCAGAGGGGGAACTAGTCTTCCCTTAATCCTTCCGAGGACGAGTCGGTGTACCTGGAGGCATTTGGTTCTCGACCCTCCACCCCCTGGGTGTCTCCGCCTTTCGACCCCCTTATGGAAGAAGTGGCTTGGAAGGCGTGGTCGGCCTCGGATTCGCTGGAACCCACCCCTCAGAGGCCATCTAAATTCATCACAGCACCAGTTGACAAGCAATTCCTAACAAAAGGTGTACCGGCGGATGCCATGGTGGTGGTGGCTGCAGCCACCAAGAAGGAACTAGCTGATCCTTCAGTACCTATCCATCCTCCTAATAAGGATTCTAGGACCATGGATAGGTATGGTAAGTGGATGTTTTATTCAGCGACCTTTGCCATGCGGTCGCTGAATTACTTGACACTTCACCCGCCTTCAGAGAGATATTCTCAAAGAGTTGGGAGAAGTCTTACAGGATCCATCAGCTGCTGGGTCCCAGGATAAAATAAACTCACAGCTTGGAACCCTGAACTCGATTGTTAACTCCTCCATGCGTCTAATTTCATATGCAGCCGATGGAGCGTGTAGGGCCGCAGGCACAGGAGTGGCCTTAAGGCGTCACGCCTGGATGTGGCTGTGTAATTTCGCGGACCCTTTCAAGGCGCCCTTCACAAATTTCCCTTTTGATGGTTCGGCTTTGTTCGGACCTCAAGTGAAAGACGCCTTGACCAGATGCGAACAAGATGGCAAGACTCTTTCTGCTGTAGGAGTCCGTTTCTCCACCCCTTCAAGACCATACCCTAAGGGTCAGAAGGGGGGGAAAATGTGGTTCCGCAAATCTCAAGGAGTCACGCCTGACGCAAGAGGTTAGTTTACCCCCAGAGGCAGAGGGGGTAACAACAACAGATGCTGACCTAGGGGCAGAGGGGGTCCGCAGTACCAGGGTAGCAGGGAGCCTCTCTCCGACAAACCCTTCCAGCATCCCTGAGATGTTGCCCGATTGTCCACCTTCGGAGGCAGTCGGGGGAAGATTGTCGGTGTACCCAATAGCCTGGCTTTCCCTTACTCAAGACAAATGGGTACAGTCATCCGAGGGTTACAAAATTCCCTTTATCCAAACCCCAATTCAGCAAAAGGGAACCCTTCCAGATGTTCCACCCGGTCTAAGGGAATTAGTAGTATCAGAAATATCAAAACTGCTAGCAAAAAGAGCCATCCAGCCAGTCCCAGCAGACCAACTAGGATCCAGAATCTACTCAAGGTTCTTTTTGGTACCGAAAAAGACAGGGGACTGGAGACCAATATTAGATCTCAGCAATCTAAACAAGTTTGTAAAGAGAACAAGATTCCGGATGGTCACGCTACAGTCCATTCTGCCCTTTCTGGGCAAGGACAATTGGATGTGCTCCGTGGACCTTCAGGATGCGTACTATCACATCAAAATTCACAGGCACTCCAGAAGGTTTCTCCGCTTCGGCTGGGGCCAGTCACTACCAATTCAGAGCCCTGCCCTTTGGTCTCACTACAGCCCCCAGAGTGTTCACCAAATGTATGGCAGCAGTTACGGCTCACCTGAGACGGCAAGGATTCCAGGTGTTTCCATATCTAGACGACTGGCTCCTCACTTGCCACCACCAGGCATCAACTTCTCCAAGCCAGAGCTTACACCATTCACATTTGCAGAGGGCTAGGAATCTCTATAAATTTTGAAACATCTGCCTTGTCGCCTTGTCAGTCTATTACCTTTATAGGCGCCAACTTGACCACCGTACAACTTTCAGCAAAGTTAACAGATCAAAGGGTCTTAGATATTCAAAACCATGTCCATGTTCTTCAGAGTGACAAAATTCAGGCCAGGTATGTCCTGAAAGTATTGGGTCTTATGGCGGCCGCCATAACACTTTTTCCCCTTGCATGTTTTTACATGCGTCTTCTACAGTGGATGCTTTTTGCCCAATGGTCTATTCAGCAACTCCCCATGCACCACAAGATCATGATAACTCAAACTTGCAAAAGTCATCTGTCCTGGTGGATATTGTCCCCTCAAGTCCATCAGGGCAGACCCTTTGTTCCTCCTCCCCCGGTCGCTTCCCTGATCGGGTGGGGGGGGGGGGCATTTTCAGGGCAGGATGGTCCATGGCACTTGGCAACCTTTCGAGCGCCACCTGCACATAAATGTCCTAGAGATGAGAGCAGTGCTTTTAATGTTGCAAGCCCTCCGCGACTCTCTTCCCCTAGGAACTGTTGCAATCCAAACGGACAATATGTCTGTAGTGTGGTGTATCAACAAGCAAGGCGGAACCAAGTCCTATCCTCTGTGTCGAGAGGCACTCAGACTTTGGCAATGGGCGATCATCTCTCAGCGGTTTCTGATGGCAACGCATATCCCCGGGAAGTCCAACATCATAGCGGACAGGTTGAGCAGAGCTATACTCATGCCACACGAGTGGTCTCTCAAACAATCGATAGCGGAAGAGATTTTTCAGAAGTGGGGCCTTCCTTGCTGCGATCTTTTTGCTACACCCCAAAACAGCAAATGCCCTGACTTCTTCACCCTCTTCCCCCTTCCTGGCCATCCCCTCAGAGACGCTCTAGTTCAAGATTGGCCTCGGGGGCTTCTCTATGCCTTTCCACCCTTTCCTCTAATCTCACAAGTAATTCAGAAAGCAACCGCCTTGAGAGCCAAGTTGATTCTCATTGCCCCTTATTGGCCTCGACAGATATGGTTTCCGTTCCTACATCATTATCTTTTGGTACAGCCTTGGCATTTGGACCCAGCTCCAGATCTGTTGACCCATCAGTCGGGGCAGCTGCACCAATCCCTACATTCTTTCAACCTCACTGCTTGGTTGCTCCACTTCCGTCCTTAGCCAGGCTTCCTATGATTTCTAATCCCGTCCGGGATATCATAGTAGCTTCCCTTAAATCTTCTACCAGAAGGATTTACACTAGTAAATGGAAACGTTTCTCCTTCTGGGCAAAGGCAAGGAATATAGATCCCTTTACTGCCCCAATTCATTCGGTCTTAGACTTCCTAGCCGAAATTTTCATTCAGGGTCTTCTGCCTCTACAGTAAAGGTTCAGTTGGCAGCCATATCGAATTTTCATACAGGCTTATCGGACCACAACATCATGTCCAATAAGCTTTACAAAGCCTTCCTTAAAGGTGTATATTTATTTAAGCCTCCGATCAAAGACCCTCCACCTCAGTGGGATCTTAATTTAGTCTTAACATCCTTGATTCTCCACCCTTTGAACCTGCGGTCTCCTGTTCATTGAAATTTCTTTCCTGGAAGACACTCTTCCTAGTCGCCATTACTTCTGCTAGGAGAGTATCAGAGCTTCACGCCCTCTGCATTCGTCCTCCCTACTTAATCTTCCATAAAGACAGAGTTTCTCTAAGGACTAATCCATCCTTCTTACCCAAGGTGGCTTCGCAGACAAATTTAAATCAATCAGTTGATCTCCCAGTTTTTTTCCCAAACTATACTAATAGAGCAGAACAAAAGCTACATTATCTAGATGTTCACCGCCAGCTCCAATACTATTTGGATAGAACCAAACAAATAAGGAAGTCTGATCAACTGTTTTTATCATACGCAGAAAATAAGAAAGGCCTTCCTGTTTCCAAGGTAACCCTATCTAGGTGGCTGTCTTCTGTGATCACATCTATTTATCAACTCAGAGGCAGGGAATTAACTTCTAAGCCAAAAGCCCATTCAACTAGAGCACTAGCTACATCTACAGCTTTTCAAGCTAGACTACCAATAGACAACTATCTGTGTGGCAGCCACATGGGCCTCTCCTCATACCTTTGTTTCGCATTACAAATTGGACATGGCCTCCAGGGACAGAGCAATATTTGGTTCCACCATTCTTAAGAGTCTGTCCCAATGAGCCACCCAGGATGAAGGTGCTAGGGACACGGTCCCATCCAGCAAGAATGAAGGCGAGATTGACAACTTAACATTGAGAAGTTATCTACCTACCATAACGTTCCATGTTAGTTGTCTTCTCTCACCTTCTTTCTTGCATCCCACCCACCATCCCCCTAGCCTGGACAGACCGAGAAGATCTTCCCTTCCTTGAAGGGTCCTTTTATTCTCTTGTTCACCATCTAGGTGTCCTAGGATATATATAGTGTAGATAATTATCTTTGGGGGGGTTTATCCCTCTTCCTCCTCCTTCCAGTTGGAGGATTTTGTTTTATTGGCCTATGCTAGGTTTTTCAGCTTCCAAACGAGATCTGGGGAGTTATCGCCTAGCATCATGGGATATAGGGTTGCCTCGAGCCGGTAAAATAAGCTCTCGAGCTTTAGTAAGTGGCCGAGTCGGAGCCGAGGATCAGCTCCGAACCCATCCAGCAAGAAAGAAGGTGAGAGAAGACAACTAACATGGAACATTATGGTAGGTACATAACTTCTCATTTTCACACCCCTTGTTAAAATGCCAGGTTTTTGTGATATAAAAAAAATGAGACTACAATAAATCATTTCAAAACTTTTCCCAGCTTTAACATGACCTATAACCTGTAATTTCAATTGAAAAAAAATCTGTTGGGGGGGGGGGGACATAAAAAATAAACGTATAGTAAGCTGGTTGCACCTTTTGATTTAATTACAGCATTCGGTCTTCTTGGGTACACACCCACCATCAGTTAGAGAGACTTTGATTAACCCCAAATAAAGTTCAGCTGTCATAGTATGATTTTCCTGACATTTACTTAGTTGCCTGCTACGGCAAAAGCCATGGTTCGCAGAGAGCTTACAGAGCATCAAAGGGATCTCATTGTTGAACAGTATTAGTCAGGAGAAGGCTACAAAACAATTTCCATAGCATTCGATATACCATGGAACACAGTGAAGACAGTCATCAAAAAGTAGAGAAAATAGGGGACAACAGTGACATTGCAAAGAACTGGATGTCTCCAAAATTGATGGAAAGACGAGACGAAAACTGGTCAGGGAGGCTGCCAGGAGATCTACAGCAACACTGAAGGAGCTGCAGGAATTTTCTGGCAAGTATTGGTTGTGTACTACATGTGACAACAATCTCCTATATTCTCCATATGTCTGGACTATAGGGTAGGGTTGCAAGACTGAAGCCTTTTCTTATACACAAAAACATCCAGGCCCAGCTAAAATTTGCTAAACAATACAGCAAATCTCCCAAAGCATGTGGGAAAATGCGTTGTAGTCTGATGAGACCAAGGTTGAACTTTTTGGCCACAATTCCAAAACGTACATTTGGTGCAAAACAACTTGGCATCACCAAAAGAACACCATCCCCATGGTGAAGCATGGTGGTGGCAGTGTCATGCTTTGGGGTTGCTTTTCCTCAGCTGGAACTGGGGCTTTAGTCAAGGGTGAGGGAATTATGAACAGTTCCAAATACCAGTCAATTCTGGCCCAAAAAACAAAACTGCCACTGACTCTAAAGACAACCACAAAGCATTCTATAGCTATGTCAAGAATCTCAATAGCAACACTCAGATCTGCTCTGAGTTACAGCACAATGGCACTAAATATACTGAACCAACTGATATTGCCAACATCCTAGCAGATAGGTTCAGTGCTAACTTTACCCCCCTGTCATCCCCTAAAGGGCCCATCTCTATACCAGAGGAATGCAAAGTTCCTGTAATCACGGCTGCACAGGTAAAAAAACACTATCCAAAGCCAAGAGCACAGCATCCATGGGACCCGACGACATCCCAGGCTGTGTTCTACATGAACTACAGAATGAACTGGCACCCCACCTAAGTACCATGTTCAATCATAGCCTCACCTCACGCTATGTGCCCACTGAATGGCGCACAGCAGCAGTTATCCCACTCCACAAAGGGGGAGCCACCACAGACCCCAGAAACTACCGCCCCATTAGCCTAATGAGCCTGGTCTGCAAGGCTATGGAACGTATCATCATGGAACTTATAAACGATGACATTGGTAATCTCCAAACTCAGGACCCCACCCAGTTCAGGTTTGTAAAAGGCAGATCATGTCTTCTAAACCTGAAAGACTTCTTTGAAGCAGTCACCAAAGCCGTAGATGAGGGTAAGGTGGTTCACACAGCTTATCTAGATCTCACCAAGGCTTTCAACACCATCCCCCACTCTGGAATTATAGATAAACTCACTAAACTAGGTATAAATCCCTATGTCACAAGATGGGTTGCCAACTGGCTTACTGACAGAACCCACACTGAGATAGTAGCAGACTCCAAATCCAACTTCAGGCCAGTGACAAGTGGAGTACCACAGGGTTCAGTCCTGTGTCCTCTCCTGTATCCACTTCTCTGAAGTACAGGCCAACACAGAAGGTCTTTGGCTAACTAAGTTCGCAGATGACTGCAAACTAGGAGCCATAATCAAAACTCCAAAAGATGTGGACATCCTACAAAAGGACCTCACTGAGACAGATGCCTGGTGTCAAAGCCATGGCCTCAAGCTCAATGCCAAAAAGTGCATCGTCATCCCTTTTGGTAAAAACTCAGTACCCATGAACTACCACATAGGCAGTA